>NW_026877221.1:0-21154 GCF_032173495.1 Musca vetustissima
ATATTAACAAACGATTAGACATATAACCACAATATAATGGTTGATTTTCCATCGGGTAGCACCAATATAATGATATCCCCCATTAATCTTCCTACAAAAAACGAATATATCTTCATTCCTATTGTAGTAGCTGTAATATGTCATTGCGGTATATTAGGGGTTAAGACACATGGTTGCGAAGAATTCTCTATTTATGTCCAAGTTTTGATAAGTTTCTAATTGAGCTTACTGATACACATTTTTGGTATCGGTTATAAGTTCAAAGATATTAACAAACGATTAGACATATAACCACAATATAATGGTTGATTTCCCTAAATAGAATGATCGCGTGTAAATTCAATTATAAAATTTTCAATTCTTTTTTGTATTCTCACATAAAAAAATTTCTATACAATGTCAATAGAATTGAAAAAATTAAATATTTTGAAAATTTTCAATAATTGGCAAATGTAGGATTAAAGGAATGATTCGCTACTAATTTTCGCCGAAAATAACAACTACGATGTGGTGCTACCAAAATTCCTCGATACCTAACTCGTGGAAATGCAAATATGCTTCATAATATTTTTTTTGAAAAATTTTCGCGGTTTTAGATTTTTTTCTCATTTTTTAAACCTTCCCTTCCCTTCCGTTCAGCCGTTATCGAGTTTTAGCGAGACTAACGAACAGCAATTAATTTTTCAAGGCAATGACAATCGAATTAATTGTAGAAAATTAACATATTTTTAGAATTTTCCATAATTGATAATTTCATAAAGATATACGCTGCCCATTTTCGCCCAAAATATGTCCAAAAATAATTCCGAAAAGATGAAACCATAAAGGTTCGATATAAAATGTGTGAAAATGCTAATATCTTTCAAAATATATTTTGCATCATTTTCGCGGATTTTTCTCAAAATGTTATTTCACTAAAATCTTTCCACTTCAATTACAGACTACTAACAGAAACTTTAAGTCAAATCGGTCCAACCGTTTCTTTAAAATAATTTTTGCAAAATTTTAGCGGATTTTTCTCAAAATTTTATTTCATAAAAACCTTCCCACTATAATTACCGACAACTTAAAGAAATTTTGAGTCAACTCGGTCCAGCCGTTCTCAATTGATGCGTTAGTATACATTTTTCTTGCTCCATTTTTATATATATAGATATGGAACCATGGGTCTTTGTGTATACAGTCCAAATTATTTAAATCGCTTCGTACTCGAATTGTACGAATTCTGTCATCAGTAATGTGTACAGTACTAATTTGTGTAGAAAGTCCACATTATTTAAATCGCTTCGTACTCGAATTGTACGAATTCTGTCATCAGTATCACTTTGTTGATTCAGATATTTCCACCTTTATCAATTTCATAAAAACAAATTGGCAACACCTACATATAGGTGGTGTTGCCACCTATTTTTTTTGTGTATTTACTAACATTTTGTTATAATTGCCAATTCCAATTCTTTGCTATATTGGGCAAATCTCATCTAAAAAAGGGCAATTTGTATGGGGGCTACTGTTTCCCCTGCCCCATCAAAAAATTAAGTACCCTATGTTACCACAAATGTACTCAAAAATTGACTGTTAAAATTTCATGAAAATACCTTCAGTAGTTTAGGAGTCTATAACTAACACTGATCAAACAAACTGAAATTAATATATATATATATATATATATGTAGATGAGGATAAAGTTGCGGTCAAAGTTTTTTTGTTTTTGATTGTGTTTCTGCATAAGTATTACTAAATTTCACGTGGTCCAGGATGTTGAGTCAAGAATATTCAATGATCAATAGATTCCAGTCTGCCAATAAGGGTTGCCGTATGATGTAACCTGGCTGTCTGGAGATGTCATAATTTATTTATGGTGTCATTGGGCACGATTGGTCGCAATGTTAGGCATAGAAAAATGGAGGAGCCACAAAAATTGTTAAGTGCACGAGATTTGTATTGTAGATTAATGGTTCTGGTGGATGCAGTGATTCCATTGGTGAATCTACGCGGTGGGTATATTACCAAAATTATCCTGCCACTCTGTTTTTGGTACTTTGCCTTTCCAAAATGAACTGTCAAAATTTAGTACGGTATCATCTATTGAAATCGATCGCAATGCTAATATACATCACTTGTAAAAAAAGTTAAAATTTTCCATAATATTTTATAAACAAACATTAAAAACATTGGGAATAATCTAAATTATGAAAAATTAGAGAAAACGCATTATAGGGTTTTATTGTCCATCTTTAATGCAATATTATCATATAAGCATATGACTTCTTGTACAGTACCTCTTTTATATCGAATGTTGTTTCTTATAAGCGACGTTATTTGTAAGTGCATATGACGAATGCATAATCAATATTGAAATATGTTTTGGGATAAGTTAAGTTTACCTGTTATACCATTTTTTGTAATTAATATTAATATTTCTCTTTTTAAAGTAAAAAAAAAAATAGAAAAGTACTAAGGATAATACGAAATTTTGATTTGTCATTGGTGCTATTGGGACGAGTAAGAGTTATGGATGCCGAAGACAATGTAGTGGATACATAAAGACAATATGATTGTTGTTTTATTTATTAGAAAAAATATTTTAGATTTTCAATATTCAAAAAAAAAAAAAAAACACAAAAGCAAAAAGTAACCTAAAATGAGACTCTTATATCTTTCTTTGCATTTATTTATTTACCTCAATTGAATTATAAGAAAAAATTAAAATCTTAAAAAAGACCCATTTAAAAGATATCATTGTATACTTCGGAAATTGTTTGGGAGTCTAAGATATTATTTCTAACAACATATTCGTTACATGAAGCAGACAAAAGTTTTCCTCTCTTTTGAAGAAGTTTAAGTGTTTTCAATAAACAGTTTTCCTAGCATAGCATCGACAACAATAACAAATTTTAAAGATGGATATTTTTGTTAAGCAAATGTATGAGACCACATAACATAAGGTTGTGGTAGACTGAAAAGGAAATACCACAACTTACACTGTGCTACAAAACAGAAAAAAACAGTAAGGAAAGTAGTAAGGCGGACGGGGCCGTCTATATGGTACCCTTCACCACTATGGGTATATTAAAAAATTCATCCTAACAGAAGGACCATTCACATGAAATTGGATAAACTAAAATATGTGACCTTTATCTAAATGTGAATCGAATTTGGAGCCCAATTAACACGAAGTCGGTCGGAAATATATATGGGCTGCATCTGTATCGGATGACAGAAATGGAAGCTTTATCCACATATGAACGGATTTCAACGAAACTTTTCAAAGGTTAGGTTAGACTAATCTATGCACGTTTCATTCCTAATGAACATATTTTGGGTCCTTGGGTCCTACTTAAAATCGAACGAAACTATATGTGAGCAATATCTAAATCTGGACGGATTCCAACAAAACATGATACACGTTTGGTTATACTATCTTGAGTGCAAAATTTTGCGTCAATCGGCCTAAATTTGAGTCTATGGTGCACCGTTAATTTGAAAACTGAGGAAAATATATATGAGAACATTATGTAAATCCGAACTGATTTCATCAAAACTTGACACATATTATGTAGCACAAACTTTAGTGCGTTTTGCAAAATTTGAAATTTACACACATCATTCTAGACTCAATTATTACCTATGTCAAATTTCGTGCAAAATTAAAACTTAAAATTAAATCGGGCGAAAATATATGGGAGCTATATATAACTCTGAACAAATCGAAAGATATAAAGGGACTTTGGTATATCATATACATTAAATCAGTCGAACATATATATGGGAGCTATATATAAATCTGAACCGATTTTCTCGAAACTTGGCAGACATCATTCTAAGCTCAATTCAGTACGCTATGACAAATTTCGAGCCAATCAAAATCATTTACATGAAATCGGTCGAACATATATATGGGAGCTATATCTAAATCTGGGCTGATTTTCAAGAAATTTGACGCACATCATTCTAGACTCAATTCTGTACGCTATGCCCAATTTCTGAAGATATATTGAGACTTTGGTACACCAATTACCTTAAATCGGGCGAAAATATATATGGGAACTATATCTATATCTGAACCGATGTTTCCCAATTTCAATAGGGTTCGTCCTGGGCCAAATAGACGAGCTGCGCCAAATTTCATTCAATTATGATCTTAAATGCGACCTGTACTTTGTTTACAACTACATGGACAGACAGACTGACGAACGGACATGCATAAATCGACTTAGAAAATGATTCTATGCATATTCTCAAAAGGAACCAAGTGTCTATCTCGTTTCTTTTTTCCCGTTACAATCATATGCACAAAGACATAATACCCTGTACCACAGTGTGATGAACAGTATAAAAAGAATAATATAAATTCGTTAGAATTAAGTCCAGAATGATGTGTGCTACGTTTTGTGAAAATCGGTTCAGAATTAGATATGGTTCCTATATATCGTTTCGCCCTATTTTAGGTAAATGGTGCACCAAAGTACCTGAAAAATCATTCGATTTGCACGAGATTTAGCATAGCGTACTGAATTGCGTCTACAATAATGTGTGATTAATTTCATGAAAATTGGTTCAGATTTAGATATAGCTCCCATATACATTTTCGTCAGATTTTATGTATATGTTGTACCAAAGTCAATATATATATATATATATATATATATATTTGTCCGATTTTAAATAAGCGCTGCACTAAAAAACCATAGCTAGGCCGATTGACACAACGTACTGAACGTACTGGCAATGCATATGTTCGATACATTGTTTCCCTTTCTACAGCATTACAATTAACCACTTTGATTTTCCGCTCTTCGGAGCTCAATGGGGAAATCTTCTTTGCATATTTTCCAGGAGCCTCATTCGCTTAGTTCGGATTGTAGGGGAGAGTTTCGCTCTCTTCTACTATATCTCCAGGAAGCCGCATTCGCTTAGTTCGGATGCAGAGAGGCGCTTTCCAATGCTGTGGTCGTAGTTGTTGATCACGGCCTTGCTGTAGCTTTCTTTCCCATCGCAACTTCACTTGCTTCCTAACTCTCGTTGTTTAAACTTACATTCTCGCCTTCGTCGATCACACTATTCGTCTCTCGCTATCGTAGTTAACGCACGCTAAGGTAAAGTCTTGTTTCTCACGAAACCCATCTACTTTACAATAAAGATTGAAAATATTTACTAAACACTATTTCATCATTCTTTTCTTTATTTTTCGGGTTTCACGGCTACTCGGTATCAACAGTTGGCCCAGTCCAACTTTACTACTTTCCTTACTGGTTTTCTTTTGAAGAGTGGTGAAGGGTATAACAAAAATGTTATAATACAAAAATGTGTATAAGTGATCCATAACCGATTTTTTTTTTGATTTTTTTCATTTTCGAAAGCTTATTTAATTTTCTTCCCCGTCCATAGTACAGTACGAAGAAAATAAATTTTGTCTTTTTATGAGTATTTTTTCACATTTCAACAACAGTAACCAATCTTCAACCGATTTACCAAATGTATATCTTGTATGAAAGGAAAAATTCTACTCTTCGTTTCAAAGTTTTTCTCTACATTTACCGTTGTAAAACTAATTTTTGAAATGACCCATATGGTTCATACAATTGATTTTTTATTTGATTGGAACCAATTACTATAGAAGAATATAATTTGAAAATGTTCAACTATACATGTTAAGTACTGTTAATATACAAACATATAGAAAATATTACTTCGTACTTTTAAATGGAAACACACATAAACATATTTGAAAAATCTTCTCAAGTTAGCCCCTTTTCAATTCAATTTCTATCACTTGTTATCTATAAAGACTGTATAAATTTTTCAAATATTCATTGTCAACAAAATTTGCTATAAAGATGTGCTAATTAAGTTACCAACAGACACACAGGCGGACATTCCACAATGAAGAACATTTTGACTTTTACAATAAAAGAACGCCAATTTTTATTTTATTTACGACATAAAAATTCAATTTTTAACAATTAAAATTAAATAAAATCGGATTATACTAATAAATGAAAAACATAGCAAATCCTTTAGATATACTGGCAACTTTCACGTAATGCTCTCATCAACTAACAAAATTCCAAATTAAATTTTATTTGAAATAGAACATGCACATTTAGAAATTAGGATGACCCTTTTTAAACCAAAACTGGCTTTTGCCCACTACGAACAAAATTACAACAAATTGAATTTAAAAATTCACCCTATGTGAGGTCAAAACCGGTCTGAAATAAAAACAAATTGGCATGAGATTTATATACAACGAGAACCCAAAATACTGTATTGCAACTATACTTACATTTTACGTTATTTATCTTAAGGGAACCCCCCCCCCCCATTCTCGATTTTATTTTTTCAAGATTTTCAATGGGCTGGTAAATCAATACCAATGCTTGTTAATGTTTGTAACTTTACACATATACAATTGAAGATTTAAAAGAGAAGAAAAATAATTTACAACAAAATTTTGTTATTGTTTTGTTGTTGTTTTTTGTAATTAAAGAAAAGTCCTTATTTTTGATGACGGGCATGATAGCTCCTCACTGGAACATCGGAATCCGAAAATTCCAACGGTGTTAGAAAGAGTACATGTCTGGCTCTCGTATGAACTAGGATTATTGACTTCGCTCTAAAATTAACAAAATGGTGGACCTTTGAAAAAATATTTTTGGAAAATCGCCGATTTTTGACCAAAAACCAAGTTAAAAAATAAGGAAGATCTTCACCGATTGGCTTTATCCTAGTTCATACGAGAGCTATACACTCCCAGAGAAACGTTGCAAAACCGATTGGATTATTAGTTTTTGAGTTATCGTGCCCGCCATTCGCAAAAAAATGTTTAGAGAAAAACGCGTTTAAAGTTTGAGAAGCCCTTCAGTCGTCACTTGATGCGGACACAATAAATCGGATATATCTTCAAGAGTTCTTGAGATTTTCACTTGAAATTTTGTAGAGACATTCCTTAATCAGTGTAGATTCGAATTATGTCAACAAAAATTTTGACCCCGAGAATATGGGGGGTCCCCTTAACGCCAATATTTGCATTATATGTATTTCCGGATTATTTTTCATAGAATATATCCTTTGGCCTATCGGAAAATGTATTCATTAAGATAATGTTTATTCAAATTATTAAACTTTAGTAGGAAAACTTTTTTCACTTTTTTCTCTCTAATTTTTTTCTCTCTAATCAATATTATGAAATTCCAAAATATAACAGGTTCCACAAATTAAAATACATATGTTATATCATGCATGTACTGAAATTAAGTGTTGGGATACGTGGGCGTATGATATTTGATCATGTAATTAAATATTCATTATACGCCTAAATTTTTCGCATCTGAGTGGGTTGTACAACTAGATTGTAAACGGAATTTATGATATGCAAAAGCATAATATTTACTTATATACATGATTTACTTATATACATATAAGAATTGAATTTTCTATTGCTCATATATATGTTGAATAAAAATCCTTATATAATGATTTAAAACATAACGGGTAACATATATCTTCCCGTACAAAGAAATGAGTACAATAGATAAATTGAACCACTTAAATAGCAAATTTACATTTAGTTAAATTCACACGATGATTGTTTATTTCCCTTGATAAAAATGCCATGTATTTTCTTCGAATCCCTTCAAAATCTTTCATTTCCTTCGCAGATATTCAAATGCAAATCAAGTAAAAAATTCAGTTTTGTTTTCAATGAAATATATATTATCTTCATTTCTTAGATTTTCTTAAAATAAAGAATATATACTTGTTGGTGGTTTTAAAATCAATCTAGTATGTAAATCAAGATAATAACGAATATGCCAAACAAAAAAGAGGATTAACTGCACGCAGAAAAATATATGTTAGAAATATGTTTGCATCCAAACATATTTATGTTTGGGACTGGTTGCAAACAAATATATGTTTGGATGCAAACATATTATGTTTGGATCCAAACATATATTTGTTTGCAACTTTTGGTAAAATATCTTTATTTAATATGTTTGGGTACTAACATATTTTTTATGTTAGAACATATTTTTTATAGTTTGAGAGAGGATTTTTCTCAAAGAGCGTAACAACAGTGCTCTCGCTTATTTTATAATAAAAGGCTGTGTGTATGGTCCATTATGGGATGCAGAAGGGTCGAAGGGAGAGTGAATGAGTTAGATGAACTTTGGTGGTCTGTATGCGGGCAAAAGGTTTTTTAGTTTGTTGTTGCTGCTGCTGCGAAGAAAAGCATATGTTCTGTGATTTGTTGTTGTGACGATTTGTTTCACAAGCAGGCCCTTTTTGCATGACGGTGGAAACAAATTACGGTCGACATAGAACTCTGAAGTAAAGTGTTAACTAAATTGTTAAATAAAATGAAAATGTTGTAATGGACAACGGAACTAAGAAATAAATTAAATAATAGAACAAAAGAATAAAAGCAAAATAATGAAAATTGGCTGGCTCTTGAATGTGGAGTGCAGGGGACATTTTTTCATTCAACCATATGATACGGCAGCTAAAGAACGGAACAACCAAAAAAACAAAAAAACCTTATTTGTGAGTTTGTATGTAATATGTACGTTGCTGAAGAAACGCACGTGGATGCATTAGCCCAGCTGATAGATCGTGGAATGTACTTACGAAGTTAAGAATAAAACAAGCAAACAGAACCAACAAACTTGACTCGTTGGTAAGGGTGTGTGTTAGGGAGGCGCGGACGAAGAAATGTATTCAGTGCTTTGTTGTTGTGACGATTTGTGTTACAAGCATGCTCTTTTTTGCATGACAACGGAAAAACAAAGCATAGAACACATGCGTATTTTCGATTGCGCCCCCTCACTCACACTTACCCACGAGTCAAGTTTGTTGTTGTTTTTTTTTTTTTGCTTGTTTTATTCATAGCTTCTTTAGAACATTGCGATGTATTCGTTCTATCGCCGTGCAAAAAATAATGTCTGCTTGTGGAAAAAATCGTTCCAACAACAACTAAAATAATTTGGTTAGTCTCTGAGTTTGGTGTGCATGACTTAGCAAAATATGTCATTTTATCTTTTTATATGGCTGCGAATGAACAAAACCAAGCTTGTATTTTGTTGTTACCATGAGGTCGTTTGCTGCTTTTTTCGGACATTAATTACGGAGATCGATACGTCCATCGAATAACGGAAGTGTTACAATTATAAAACAATAATTTGTTAATTTCATTGAACAACTACAATACGATTGATTTGCTTATATGTATTATGTTTTGTTTAGATAATAACCAGAAAACATTTTTCAGGGTATAAAGCGCAATTGGCCCTCCTTATCATAGCATACATTTTACTACACAATGGAAAACGGAATGAAAACAAAGATAAGGAAGTCAACGCCAGTAAATTTGAAATCCAGGAGCGTTTTATAAAGGAATATGAAGTAAGCAAATTTAAAAATATTTTAATTATTATTACTCCTAATAATTCAATTTCATTTCAATTAACGGTCAATTGGAGATTTGAAGGAGGATGCTATTAGTATCTTGCAGATTCGATTTGTCAAATTTGGTAATCAAATCACCCATGCGGTCTTTAATATCGCAGTGCATATAGGATATAGTGAAGACCAACTGCCGGAATCCGCACTTATTTTCCATATCATCCACAACCAATCTTTTGTTTACAAGGAATATTAAATTATGGATTTGATAACCATTTTTATGCATTTTGGGTAGAACTTGATGATTTTGTTTTACACTATGAAATAACTTTTTGGTGTATAATGTTCGGCATTTTAGATTTGTTTTTTTTTTACCTACACCATAATGTATAGTGTACAGCTCTTTGTAATAATTTGATATTTATCAGACCACGCATAAAGTAACATTAAAGTACTAAATATCTACAACTTGATGTTTATAAGCGAGTCTTGCTGCCATTTTTGAAAAAAAATAAATTCAATAAATTTAAAATAAACTAGCGGGCCCGGCAAACGTTGTCTTGCCTAGGAATTTTGTTGGTGTATAATGTTCGGCATTTTAGATTCGTTTTTTTTTTAACCTACACCATAATGTGTAGTGTACAGCTCTTTGTAATATTTTGGTATTTATCAGAGAACGCATAAAGTAACATTAAATTACTAAATATCTACAACTTGATGTTTATGAGTGTCTTGCTGCCATTTTTGAAAAAAAAATAAATTCAATAAATTTAAATGCACATATAAGTTTGACTTTCGGATTTCATTACCTTTCCCAATATATTAATATTGGCCCATGTTTCGGGATTACGCCCATGGTAGCCCTCAATATTTTGAAGATTTTAAACACGGTCTTTAACAGAATTTAATTTAATATAAGCAATACTTATTGAGCAGAAAATATCGCTACTTGAAATTATCAATATTGGCCCAAGTATCTGTATTCGGCTGTAATTTTCTATTTTGGATGATCATCGAGTAGAAAATGTTCGAAGCTAAATTTGCCCAAGCTTTCAAGAAGCCTCCTTTGGGGATTTAGGCACGTTTTTCAACCTAAACAGCTGTAGTTGGTTGTTTTATTTGGTAGCATGAATTCTACTAAAAATTATTAATATTAGTCCATCTTTGTGGGGTTGCACATAACAGTACCTACAATATTCAGTATTTTGGGGAGTTTGGTCACTTATTTCAACCAAATAGGCTGTAATTTTATATTTTAGATGATAATTGAATACAAAATCTCCTTACAAAAAATTATAAATATTTGTCCAAGTTTCCGGGTAGCACCAATATAATGATATCCCCCATTAATCTTCCTACAAAAAAAAAAAAGAATATATCTTCATTCCCATTGTAGTAGCTGTAATATGTCATTGCGGTATATTGGGGGTTAAGACGCATGTTTGCGAAAAATTCTCTATTTATGTCCAAGTTTTGATAAGTTTCTAATTGAGCTTACAGATGCACATTTTTGGTATCGGTTATATGTGAGGTGTTCTGTTTATAAGTTCAAAGATATTAACAAACGATTAGACATATAACCACAATATAATGGTTGATTTTCCATCGGGTAGCACCAATATAATGATATCCCCCATTAATCTTCCTACAAAAAACGAATATATCTTCATTCCTATTGTAGTAGCTGTAATATGTCATTGCGGTATATTGGGGGTTAAGACACATGGTTGCGAAGAATTCTCTATTTATGTCCAAGTTTTGATAAGTTTCTAATTGAGCTTACTGATACACATTTTTGGTATCGGTTATAAGTTCAAAGATATTAACAAACGATTAGACATATAACCACAATATAATGGTTGATTTCCCTAAATAGAATGATCGCGTGTAAATTCAATTATAAAATTTTCAATTCTTTTTTGTATTCTCGCATAAAAAAATTTCTATACAATGTCAATAGAATTGAAAAAATTAAATATTTTGAAAATTTTCAATAATTGGCAAATGTAGGATTAAAGGAATGATTCGCTACTAATTTTCGCCGAAAATAACAACTACGATGTGGTGCTACCAAAATTCCTCGATACCTAACTCGTGGAAATGCAAATATGCTTCATAATATTTTTTTTGAAAAATTTTCGCGGTTTTAGATTTTTTCTCATTTTTTAAACCTTCCCTGAAGCTCCACGAACGTTTCAAGACTAAGATAAGAAATATCCGTTCAGCCGTTATCGAGTTTTATCGAGACTAACGAACAGAAATTCATTATACCCTACACAGCTATGTTGTCAGGGTATTATAGCTTTGTGCAGCCCCAAAAGTTTGTAACGCAGCGAAATATTGGTCCTAGACCCACCTTTAAGTATACCGATCGTCATATCTCGACTAGCTGAGTCGATCTAGACATGTGTGTCCGTCCGTCCGTCCGTCTGTCCATTATAATTTGTAAACACGATACAGGCCACAGTTATGGCCCAAACACCGCGAATTTTTGCATAGAGAAGGGGATCGGGCCATACATATATATATATATAAAATGGAGCAAGAAAAATGTATACTAACGCATCAATTGAGAACGGCTGGACCGATTTGACTCAAAATTTCTTTAAGTCGTCGGTAATTATATTGGGAAGGTTTTTATGAAATAAAATTTTGAGAAAAATCCGCGAAAATCTTGCAAAAATTATTTTAATGAAACGGCTGTACCGATTTGACTTAAAGTTTCTGCTAGTAGTCTGTAATTGAAGTGGAAAGATTTTAGTGAAAGAATATTTTGAGAAAAATCCGCGAAAATGTTGCAAAATATATTTTGAAAGATATTAGCATCTCCACACATTTTATATCGAACCATTATGGTTTCATCTCTTCGGAGTTCTTTTTGGACATATTTTGGGCGAAAATGGAAAGCGTATATCTTTAAGAAATTGTAAATTATGGAAAATTCACAAATTATGTTAATTTTCTACAATTAATTGGATTGTCATTGCCTTGAAAAAACTACTGTCTATGAAAATCTATATACATACATATGTATGTATGTATATAAAAATGAATTGTTAGTCTCGCTAAAACTCGAGAACGGCTGAACGGATATTTCTTATCTTAGTCTTGAAATGTTCGTGAAGCTTCAGGGAAGGTTTAAAAGGCGAGAAAAATCGAAAACAGCGACAAATTTGCAAAATATTATGAAGCATATTTGCATTTCCACGAATTTGAAATCGAGGTATTTTGGTAGCACCACATCGTAGTTGTTATTTTGAAATATTTTGGGCGAAAATTAGTAGCGTATCATTCCTGTAAGCCTACATTTGCCAATTATTGAAAGTTTTCAAAATATTTAATTTTTTCAATTGTATTGACATTGTATTGAATTTTTTTATGTGAGAATACAAAAAAGAATTGAAAATGTTATAATTGAATTTACATAAGATCATTCTATGCACACGTTTTCCATAGAATGCAAGTAAAATTTAGGGTAAAACAAGGATGGAAAATCAACCATTATATGGTGGTTATATGTATAATCGTTTGTCAATATCTTTGAACTTATAAACAGAACACCTCGCATATATCCGATACCAAAAATGTGTATCAGTAAGCTCAATTAGAAATTTATAAAAACTTGGACATAAATAGAGAATTTTTCGCAAAAATGTGTCTTAACCCCCAATATACCGCAATGACATATTACAGCTACTACAATGGGAATGAAGATATATTCGTTTTTTGTAGGAAGATAAAAGGGGGATATCATTATATTGGTGCTACCCGGAAACTTGAAACTTGAACAAATATTTATTTTCTGTAAAGAGATTTTGTATTCAATGATCATCTAAAATATAAAATTACAGCCTATTTAGTTGAAATAAAGAACTCCCCAAAATACCGAATATTGTAGGTACTGTTAGGTGCAACCCCACAAAGGTGGACTAATATTAATAATTTTTAGTAGGATTCATGCTACCAAATAAAACAACCAACTACAGCTGATTAGGTTGAAAAACGTGCCTAAATCCCCAAAGGAGGCTTCTTGAAAGCTTGGCAAATTTTGCTTCGAACATTATTTACTCGATGATCATCCAAAATATAAAATTACTGCCAAATAGCGATATTTCAGCTCAATAAGTATTGCTTATATTAAATTAGAAGAATTCTGTCAAAGGCCGTGTTTAAGATCTTCATAATACCGAATATTGAGGGCTACCATGGGCGGAATCCCGAAACATGGGCCAATATTAATATATTGGGAAAGGTAATTAAATCCGAAAGTCAAACTTATATGCATTTAATTTATTTTAAATTTATTGAATTTATTTTTTTTTCAAAAATGGCAGCAAGACTCGCTTATAAACATCAAGTTGTAGATATTTAGTACTTTAATGTTACTTTATGCGTGGTCTGATAAATATCAAAATATTACAAAGAGCTGTACACTATACATTATGGTGTAGGTAAAAAAAAACAAATCTAAAATGCCGAACATTATACACCAACAAAATTTATTAAAACCTACCGGGCCCGGTATTCTTATGTTATAAAAAGTTATTTCATAGTGTAAAACAAAATCATCGAGTTCTACTCAAAATGCATAAAAATGGTTATCAAATCCATAATTTAATATTCCTTGTAAACAAAAGATTGGTTGTGGATGATATGCAAAATAAGTGCGGATTCCGGCAGTTGGTCTTCACTATATCCTATATGCACTGCGATATTAAAGACCGCATGGGTGATTTGATTATCAAATTTGACAAATCGAATCTGCAAGATACTAATAGCATCCTCCTTCAAATCTCCAATTGACCGTTAATTGAAATGAAATTGAATTATTAGGAGTAATAATAATTAAAATATTTTTAAATTTGCTTACTTCATATTCCTTTATAAAACGCTCCTGGATTTCAAATTTACTGGCGTTGACTTCCTTATCTTTGTTTTCATTCCGTTTTCCATTGTGTAGTAAAATGTATGCTATGATAAGGAGGGCCAATTGCGCTTTATACCCTGAAAAATGTTTTCTGGTTATTATCTAAACAAAACATAATACATATAAGCAAATCAATCGTATTGTAGTTGTTCAATGAAATTAACAAATTATTGTTTTATAATTGTAACACTTCCGTTATTCGATGGACGTATCGATCTCCGTAATTAATGTCCGAAAAAAGCAGCAAACGACCTCATGGTAACAACAAAATACAAGCTTGGTTTTGTTCATTCGCAGCCATATAAAAAGATAAAATGACATATTTTGCTAAGTCATGCACACCAAACTCAGAGACTAACCAAATTATTTTAGTTGTTGTTGGAACGATTTTTTCCACAAGCAGACATTATTTTTTGCACGGCGATAGAACGAATACATCGCAATGTTCTAAAGAAGCTATGAATAAAACAAGCAAAAAAAAAACAACAACAAACTTGACTCGTGGGTAAGTGTGAGTGAGGGGGCGCAATCGAAAATACGCATGTGTTCTATGCTTTGTTTTTCCATTGCCATGCAAAAACGAGCATGCTTGTAGTACTAATCGTCACAACAACAAAGCACTGAATACATGTGTTTCTTCGTCCGCACCTCCCTAACACACACCCTTACCAACGAGTCAAGTTTGTTGGTTCTGTTTGCTTGTTTTATTCTTAACTTCGTAAGTACATTCCACGATCTATCAGCTGGGCTAATGCATCCACGTGCGTTTCTTCAGCAACGTACATATTACATACAAACTCACAAATAAGGTTTTTTTGTTTTTTTGGTTGTTCCGTTCTTTAGCTGCCGTATCATATGGTTGAATGAAAAAATGTCCCCTGCACTCCACATTCAAGAGCCAGCCAATTTTCATTATTTTGCTTTTATTCTTTTGTTCTATTATTTAATTTATTTCTTAGTTCCGTTGTCCATTACAACATTTTCATTTTATTTAACAATTTAGTTAACACTTTACTTCAGAGTTCTATGTCGACCGTAATTTGTTTCCACCGTCATGCAAAAAGGGCCAGCTTGTGAAACAAATCGTCACAACAACAAAGCACAGAACATATGCGTTTCTTCGCAGCAGCAGCAACAAAAAACTAAAAAACCTTTTGCCCGCATACAGACCACAAAAGTACATCTAACTCATTCACTCTCCCTTCGATCCTTCTGCATCCCATAATGCACTATACACACAGCCTTTTATTATAAAATAAGCGAGAGCACTGTTGTTACGCTATTTGAGAAAAATCCTCTCTAAAACAATAAAAAAAATGTGCTAACATAAAAAATATGTTAGTACCCAAACATATTAAATAAAGATATTTTACCAAAAGTTGCAAAAAAATATATGTTTGGATCCAAACATAATATTTTTGCATCAAAAAATATATTTGTTTGCAACAAGTCCCAACCATAAATATGTTTGGATGCAAACATATTTCTAACATATATTTTTCTGCGTGCAGTTAATCCTCTTTTTTGTTTGGCATATTCGTTATTATCTTGATTTACATACTAGATTGATTTTAAAACCACCAACAAGTATATATTCTTTATTTTAAGAAAATCTAAGAAATGAAGATAATATATATTTCATTGAAAACAAAACTGAATTTTTTACTTTATTTGCATTTGAGTATCTATGAAGGAAATGAAAGATTTTGAAGGGATTCTAAGAAAAATAAACAATCATCGTGTGAACTTAACTAAATGTAAATTTGCTATTTAAGTGGTTCTATTTATCTATTGTACTCAGTTCTATGTACAGGAAGATATATGTTATCCGTTATGTTTTGAATCATTATATAAGGATTTTTATTCAACATATATCAGGAATAGAAAATTCAACTCTTAGATGTATATAAGTAAATAACATATATTATGCTTTTGCATATCATAAATTACACGTTTACAATCTAGTTGTAATCCCAATCAGATGCGAAAAATTTAGGCGTATAATGAATATTTAATTACATGATCAAATATCATACGCCCACGTATCCCAACACTTAATTTCAGTTCATGCAGGATATAACATATGTATTTTAATTTGTGGAACCTGTTATATTTTGGAGTTTCATAATATTGATTAGAGAGAAAAAAGTGAAAAAAGTTTTCCTACTAAAGTTTAATAATTTGAATAAACATTATCTTAATGAATACATTTTCCGATAGGCCAAAGGATATATTCTATGAAAAATATTCCGGAAATACATATAATGCAAATATTGGCGTTATTCTCGGGGTCAAAATTTTTGTTGACATAATTCGAATCTACACTGATTAAGGAATGTCTCTACAAAATTTCAAGTGAAAATCTCAAGAACTCTTGAAGATATATCCGATTTATTGTGTCCGCATCAAGTGACGGCTGAAGGGCTTCTCAAACTTTAAACGCGTTTTTCTCTAAACATTTTTTTGCGAATGGCGGGCACGATAACTCAAAAACTACTAATCCAATCGGTTCCAAATTTTGCAACGTTTCTCTGGGAGTGTATAGCTCTCGTATGAACTAGGATAAAGCCAATCGGTGAAGATCTTCCTTATTTTTTAACTTGGTTTTTGGTCAAAAATCGGCGATTTTCCAAAAATATTTTTTCAAAGGTCCACCATTTTGTTAATTTTACAGCGAAGTCAATAATCCTAGTTCATACGAGAGCCAGACATGTACTCTTTCTAACACCGTTGGAATTTTCGGATTCCGATGTTCCAGTGAGGAGTTATCATGCCCGCCATCAAAAATAAGGACTTTTCTTTAATTACAAAAAACAACAACAAAACAATAACAAAATTTTGTTGTAAATTATTTTTCTTCTCTTTTAAATCTTCAATTGTATATGTGTAAAGTTACAAACATTAACAAGCATTGGTATTGATTTACCAGCCCATTGAAAATCTTGAAAAAATAAAATCGAGAATGGGGGGGGGGGGGGAGGGTTCCCTTAAGAAAATTCAACTCTTAGATGTATATAAGTAAATAACATATATTATCCTTTTGCATATCATAAATTACACGTTTACAATCTAGTTGTAATCCCAATCAGATGCGAAAAATTTAGGCGTATAATGAATATTTAATTATATGATCAAATATCATACGCCCACGTATCCCAACACTTAATTTCAGTACATGCATGATATAACATATGTATTTTAATTTGTGGAACCTGTTATATTTTGGAATTTCATAATATTGATTAGAGAGAAAAAAGTGAAAAAAGTTTTCCTACTAAAGTTTAATAATTTGAATAAACATTATCTTAATGAATACATTTTCCGATAGGCCAAAGGATATATTCTATGAAAAATATTCCGGAAATACATATAATGCAAATATTGGCGTTATTCTCGGGGTCAAAATTTTTGTTGACATAATTCGAATCTACACTGATTAAGGAATGTCTCTACAAAATTTCAAGTGAAAATCTCAAGAACTCTTGAAGATATATCCGATTTATTGTGTCCGCATCAAGTGACGGCTGAAGGGCTTCTCAAACTTTAAACGCGTTTTTCTCTAAACATTTTTTTGCGAATGGCGGGCACGATAACTCAAAAACTAATAATCCAATCGGTTCCAAATTTTGCAACGTTTCTCTGGGAGTGTATAGCTCTCGTATGAACTAGGATAAAGCCAATCGGTGAAGATCTTCCTTATTTTTTAACTTGGTTTTTGGTCAAAAATCGGCGATTTTCCAAAAATATTCTTTCAAAGGTCCACCATTTTGTTAATTTTAGAGCGAAGTCAATAATCCTAGTTCATACGAGAGCCAGACATGTACTCTTTCTAACACCGTTGGAATTTTCGGATTCCGATGTTCCAGTGAGGAGTTATCATGCCCGCCATCAAAAATAAGGACTTTTCTTTAATTACAAAAAACAACAACAAAACAATAACAAAATTTTGTTGTAAATTATTTTTCTTCTCTTTTAAATCTTCAATTGTATATGTGTAAAGTTACAAACATTAACAAGCATTGGTATTGATTTACCAGCCCATTGAAAATCTTGAAAAAATAAAATCGAGAATGGGGGGGGGGGTTCCCTTAAGATAAATAACGTAGAATGTAAGTTTAGTTGCTATACAGTATTTTGGGTTCTCGTTGCATATAAATCTCATGCCAATTTGTTTTTATTTCGGACCGGTTTTGACCTCACATAGGGTGAATTTTAAATTCAGTTTGTTGTAATTTAGTTCGTAGTGGGTAAAAGCCAGTTTTGGTTTTAAAAAGGGTCATCCTATTTTCTAAGTGTGTATGTTCTATTTCAAATAAAACTTCATTTTGAAATTTTGTTAGTTGATGAGAGCATTACGTGAAAGTTGTCAGTATATCTAAAGGATTTGCTATGTTTTTCATTTATTAGTATAATCCGATTTCATAAAAACCTTCCCACTATAATTACCGACAACTTAAAGAAATTTTGAGTCAAATCGGTTCAGCCGTTCTCAATTGATGCGTTAGTATACATTTTTCTTGCTCCATTTTTAACTATATAGGTTAGTTTTTTCTTATATCTGGTGTAAGTATACAAATGCACTCAAACATTTGTTTATTTACATCCAAACGTATATATGTTTGGATGTGAACATATATATGTTAGAATGCAAACATATGTTATGTTTGGGACCCAAGCATATGTTATGTTTTGGACTGTTGCAAACATATATATCTTTGCTGCAAAATATGTTTGGGACATATGTTAGATAGGCGTTTTTTTCCTCCGTGTGGGGAAATCGTTCTCTGTCAATCAAATTTGATAAAAGCAATATAAAAACCTGCAAAATATCCAAATGAACAAAATAACATTTTTAAAATTATTTTAGATGGCTTCATTTAGATGTTATCAATTTCTACAACAACAACTTTTCGCTGTGGGAATTAATCTAGTTACGAGCATCAACTATTACTTTTTAGGTATTTTACATAAACTGCCTAAACCTAAAGTACTTGTTTGTCCATATTGACTGATCTTTACGGAGAAAGAACATAGAAAACATTAAATAAAAAATATCTAGAAGCTCCGAGCTGCGGTGGTTAATTAGCAATTTGACACGTAACATCTAGGAGATAGCCAATATCAAAGAACTTAAAAGCAATTAAAACCAAATTGTTCCCGTTCCACTTTGGCTGTAATATTCCCATTTGATGATGTTCTATACATTACCATAGCCTTATGAAACGTTATATTTTCCTGCAAATTCCTACTAAACAAGTTTCATTCGAGAGATGTAGTTTGCAACTGAAGCAAGTGAACATGAAATTGCATGCGGGCCTTTTAGCTGGCATTTTGGATTTAAGGAGAGAAGTAGTATGTTATGTTCCAGTAGAATGATACAAATTCAGTAGAACTTCAATGGTGTTTTGTTGAGCTTTTATAGTTGTTGTTGTCATATCATATGTACAAGACAGAGTTTTTGGTACGTGTTTCTTCATATTTATCATAAAACAAGAACGTTGTTAAATCTTTTGAGAAAAACAACTGCGAAATGCCCAAAGGAAAGTGTGAAAGAAAAATCGAATGCTCGTGTCATGTTTGCAACATACCAGTAGTACTTGTGTGCGGTATATTTGTGCGAAGTTACTGTTTGCAGAGGTCTTACAGGTCTTGCAGAGGCCTTACACCAGCTTTAAAACATAACAAAAATGCAAACAAGAACTTAGAAGAGTATGAGTATTTGAATGCTCTTCCTGTGTGGTATGCATATGGACATTTCCGGCAAAAGGTAAAGCAAAGTCGAAGAATTTGTTTCTTGAATTGTGAATAAATATGTAAAGTAAAGGCAAAAGATACAAAGAAAAATACAAAGTTTAAGCATAAATACTAATTTAATGAATATAAATGCAGAAATAAAAACTGCAAAATCAACAATGTCGCGTAAGTGACCGAGAAAAATCCATCGCAAATAAAAGATATGCCAAATTTTGAAATTTGAAAGTGCAATTATAATGCTGGATATCATTTGTTCATGTAAAGAATATTAGAAGTTCAAAATATTCACACAATTCGCAGAGTTTTCCCATTATTAGCAATGATGTCTAAATTCATGAGTGACCGCCCTTTTTTGACTCAGAAGTTAAAAACCGGAGGCTCTCAATTTTTTTTACCACTGATAGTACTCCTAAATTTCCACAAAAAAATATTATTTTCGATTTATTTAACATTTAATACCCATCATTTTGGGTTCAATATAATACGCTGTGCATAATACAGTACCAATTAGACAAACATTGGGACTATTGTGAAATAGCACGAAAATGTATAGGGGAGAGGGGAGCACCTTTCAACAATTTTTTCTTTCAAGCCCTATAAAAATTTTTTATTTTATAATTTTTGGTTTGTTATAAGTTTTAACTAATAGGTACATATGTAACCTTTAAAATTAATATACATATGACATACTGTAAGCTTGATATACATATTTTATTACTGTTTTAATGGAGGAAGTCAAAGTGTTCACAACTGCCCCCCCAGGGGGGCACCTTTGAACAAAGCTTGGTATTTTTGAATGGCATGTTTTTTAAAGTGCTTATGTTCAATATTTATGTATTGTATTCATATATATCAGAAATGCATTTATGTATTAAAAATATATACAAAAATATTCGAAAATTAAACAATTCTGATCAAAATTTATTAAAACATAAAATAGCTTCCAAAAATTTTTTAATAAATCCACGCCTTAGTTGATCCTTGAAAACTATTTTTTAATAAATCCACGCCTTAATTGATCCTTGAAAACTATTTTTTAATAAATCCACGCCTTAGTTGATCCTTGAA
>NW_026877222.1:0-21013 GCF_032173495.1 Musca vetustissima
CTGAATTAAGTCTCGTAATTGATGTATGTATAATTTAGTGAAAATCGGTTCTGATTTAGATATAGCTCCCATATATTTTCTTCCGATTTTAGGTAAATCATGCACCAAAGACCCTATATATCCTTGATTTGCACGAAATTTGCGCCAAGCATTAAATTAAGCCTCAACGATGTGTTAAATTTCGAAATCGGTCTAGATTTGAGTATAGCTGCCCCATATCTGTTGAGTCCAGATTTTATGTAGCAATTCTTCATTAAATCCCCTTATATATCCTTCCATTTGTACGAAATTTGGATTTATAAGTAAATGAAGAACACAAAATATGGCCGAATGCAAGAAAACATACTGAAATAAGTGTAACGTAACATGTGGCAAGTTTCGATGAAATCGGTTTAGATTTCGATATTTTGCTTAGAATTTATTTACATAATTTTGTCCCATTGGAAGAAGCAACTCCTCTATATCTGACCAAAATTTAGTATAGGATTGACATGTTTAATTGCGTGTTAATGGTCCTTCAAAAATGCGACGTCTGTTAGGATTCCATCTGTTGGATATACCCAAAGTTGTGAAGGGTATCATATAGTTGGCCCCGTCCGACTTTACTACTTTCCTTACTGGTTTATTTTGACATTGTTCTATCGATCTTTAAATCCAATTACGTATTTTTTAAAACTTATGGTTTTGGCAAGAATTTAACCCAAAAAAAAGTGATTTAAAACATTACATAGATCTCATTTTCAAATGTAAACCTCGTTTATGGGAGTCGTAGGTGAAGTGTAAAAAAAATTAGCATGAATATCTATCATTGACATGCACAGATGCAAATGTGGTTATGTGTGTGGATTGAATGCCAAAAACACATGCACACACAGCCACACTCACACACACGTACATTCACAAAGAGGCAGAAATATTCATTCATGAACATATATTTGAACTCAAAGTGCATAGATGTGTAAATTTCAAAACATTTCGTTCAATTTGCTAAACTACACAACTCTGTAACACACATTCAAACATCCGCAGTGACCAACATTCATTCATTCATACATATCATAAAAGACCGATACTCTGCTGCATTCTACGTGTGTGTTTTGTAATTTTTTAAACAAAAGATTTCAATCCAATTAGAAATTATGACACAATCTAACAGATTTCAAACTACAACAACGATGTATTGAAAAACAACCGAAACGAAACGTAAAACTAACGAATAGATTTACAAAACAATTTTCACTTTGGAAATTTTGCAGAGTTCGTCGCTTGTTGCAACACATGTGGTGGTATTTTAGTGAAATTAATTGTAAGCGGTTTTGTATCCGATTTTACTGAAGGTTCAATATTTCAGTGTTTTTGGGTTTTTCTTTTTTTTTTTGGAAAAAGTAAAAATGGTTTCTAATGTGGTTTCAATAACAAGTTGAGTTTTGAATGTGCTGCATCAAATAAATAGTTTTGTAATAGTTGACAGGGAATAAATAAATTCACCGCAGAATGCTACACGAAAATTCAATTTGAAAAACTTTTGATAACATATTAGAAATTATGCAAATGGTCGAAATCTGAAATCGAGAATAGGTCCCCTTAAATTAATTTTTACAGGTTAAATGTTTAATTTGTTAATGTTTAGGTGATCAATTTTAAACCTCTTTTTATACCCTTCACCACACTGTGGTACAGGGTATTATGTCTTTGTGCATATGTTTGTAACAGGCAAAAGGAAACGAGATGCATGGAATCACTTTTTAAGTCGATTTATGCATGTCCGTCTGTCCGTCCGTCCATGGATGAAATTTGGCACAGTTCACTTATTTGGCCTAAGGACGAACCCTATTGAAATTGGGAAAAATCGGTTCAGATTTAGATATAGCTCCCATATATATTTTCGTCCGATTTTATGTAAATTGTGCACCAAAGTACCTATATATGTTTCAATTTGCACGAAATTTGGCATAGCATTCTGAATTAAGTCTAGAACGATGTGTGTAAAATTTCGTGAAGATCGGTTCATATTTAGATATAGCTCCCATATATATTTTCGTCCGATTTTAGGTAAATAGTGCACCAAAGTCCTTATATATCCTTCGATTTGCACGGAATTTGGCATAGCATTCTGAATTAAGTCTAGAACGATGTGTGTAAAATTTCGTGAAAATCGGTTCAGATTTAGATATAGGTCCCACATATATTTTCGTTCGATTATAGGTAAATAGTGCACCAAAGTCCTTATATATCCTTCGATTTGCACGAAATTTGGCATAGCGTACTTAATTAAGTCTAGAACGATGTGTGTTAAATTTCGTGAAAATCGATTCAGATTTAGATATAGCTCCCACATATATTTTCCTCCGACTTAATGAAATGGTGCACCAAAGTCCCTATATGTCATTCGTTATTAAAGTCCCTAAAGTTTGGAAAGTTTTGTTGAAATCGGCTCAAATTTGGATAGAGCTACCATATATATTATCTCCCGATTTTTACTAAATGATGCACCAAGATCTCAAAATGTGGCTGATATGCACAAAACATACTGAAATTAGTATAATATAACCTGGGACAAGTTTCGATGAAATCGGTTTAGATTTCGATATAGCTTTTATATATATTTTCGTCCGATTTTAAATTTAGTAATTTAGTATAGGTTGCAGAAATTTAGTATAAGTTGCAGAATGACATGTTTATGGATCCAATTTCATTTTACTGGTCCTTCAAAAATGCGACGTCTCTTAGGATTCATCTGTTGAATATACCCAAAGTGGTGAAGGGTATCATATAGTCGGCGCCGTCCGACTTTACTACTTTCTTTACTGGTTTTTCTTTTTATTTGTAGTAATAATGTATACTCTATTAGATAACTCTCTGATGTGGTCTGCTACAGAAGAACTTCTTTAATGACTTACCGAATAAATTGAAACCATTCACCTCACAAATACCAATACAAATTTTATTTATACATATATAACCATCTATCCATGCTAGCATTTTAGCTATCTTTCTCATGCCACCGGAAAAATATTGTACAGTATAATTTTCGAAATGTATATGTAAATATCACCTACATAACCTGACCGTAGCAATTTTCTGTACAAATTCAATTACTTTCATTATTTCACATTTATGTTTGTTTGCCAAAAATAGATTGGAAACAAATTGAAAGTGGTAAGGTCTCTCAAGGTATGCACTTTAATTATGGAATTAAATTGACCATAATTGAAATGTGTTTGAAAGAGAAAGACATACTAAATGTATTTGGAGATAGCTCGATAGATAATTTTATACACTTCCAAGACATTGAAGGGTATTTATCAATTAAAATTAATTTTAAAATACATTAGAAATGCTTTACAAAAAATTACCTATACAACCAGAGGCGAAAAAGTAAAGAGGAGAGAAGATGGTAAGAGAAAGAGAAAAATAGATGGTAACTGTATAAATCACATTGAGAAATTATAAGACTTACTTGAATCAAATGTTTTGATTTTGAAACTGACCAATTTGCAATTATTTAGTGTTATGGTATATGTTAGGTGCGTATACGTGATATGTTAGTTATATTAGTATGAATCATACGCCCCATATGTACAATTTAGAATATGTCTAAATATAAAACAAAAAACAATAAGTCCTTTAGTGTGATTTTGTCCGATTTTAGTTAACTACAGTTATCGATAAATGCAATATGTCATGTATCCGGTTTCATGCTAAAATGTAAACTCTTTTGTACACTACATACCTGACAACATACATGTCAGAATGAATATTATTGCGCAAAGTGGAGTGTATATTAAATTTGTAATTCCATTTGCAGCAGCTCGCTTTAGCCATGTCCGTCATTCTATTGAAATCTCGATAGAGATCGTTATATTGAAGATAGAGCTTTGTGCATTTTGCACATACATTACTACTACTCCTAGGATGTTTAGTATTGAAAATGGGATACATTAGATCATGATTAAGTGTAGGCCCCATAAAACGGTACTCCAATATTCGGTATTTTGGCGATGTTGGGCATGAGTTGTACTCGAATTGGCGTCATTTATATATTTTGGATTCTCGTTGGGTTGAAAATCGCACAATCAAAAATGATCAAAATTCGTTAGAGCGGTACCCTCAGTGTGTGCTATTTTCGAAGGTTAGAATAAGTTTTTCAGTCGAATTGGCTTCAATTGGATTATAATTCGGTAGAACGATTTCCTACCAAAAATATCAGCATTGGTCTTTCGGGGTGGCCCATTAGAGCGGTATTGGAATTGGATATAAAATGATATTTTGGATTCTAATTCGGTAGAAAATCTCCCTACCAAATAGTATGGTCTATGCCTCGGGGTAACTCAAGGTTTAAAAAAAATGAATTTTGATTTTAATTTAATTCGAAACAACACTAAATCAAGAATGTTCCTGCAAAATCTCAAGTGAAAAATTATTATGGTAGCACCAAATGACGGAAGGAGTGATTCTCAAACTGTAAGCGCGTTTTTCTCGAAACAGTGATTTAACAATTGGCGCGCATGACTACTCAAAAATTATTTATCCAATTGCTTCCAAATTGTGACACGTTTCTCTGTCTCCAATCGGTGAAGATATTTTTACACCCTTCACCACAATGTGGTACAGGGTATTATGTCTTCTTGCAAATGTTTCTAACAGGCAAAAGGAATCGATATAGACCCTTGGTTCCTTTTGGAATATGCATAAAATCACTTTGATGTTAAATTGTAAACAAAGTACATCAAAATTAAGGACTTTTCTGAAAATCATGAAAATTTAAAAATGAAAGTAGGGAAACGTTGTGATTCCCTTATATCTCCCGTGTCGGGCTTCCACCAACTTTTCAAAATCATGTCCTTCAGGATAATATGCAAATTTGGCAGTTAAAACTACCCGGTAAATATTGTGGCCTCAGAAAAACGGTTCATAAAAAGGAAAAAAAAACTCTCGAATATGTCTATGTCTCGACATAGGCCATTTTAGGTATTTTTGTGGACTTAGCCACATTTCCCAGGAATTTTGTGAGGGATTCTATATAAATGTATGGTCTAATAATTCAAAATAAATATTTATTACAAAAACGTTTATTATTATGCACAACCTATTTCCTTTATTTATTTCCTTTTAGTGTTCGAACTTTAATTTTCCTTAGAATGAAGACTACAAAAAAGGAAAAATAGGTTTGGTATTGAAAAGGATTCGTCCCATGTTGTTTAATAGCTGCTTTATTGAAATCTTTTTAGCATCTTTATAATGGAAGTAGTCTGTTTTTGCAGGATTAATGTTTGTCCATTCGCTCAAACCAATTTTCTTAAAACATAAAGTTTAGATTCTGACCAAATAAACAACAAGCAAAGTCCCTGACGAAGTGTGGGTCAAATCGGATATTATAGTTGCTTCATATATGTTTATACATTTATTTACATTTTAACTCTTTTGGGATGAGGTACAAATGAACTTCATATTTGAACCTGATGTTGCACTATGGGCTAGAGATCCCATTTTTTGGCCATAATTAGAGCTGTGGGTTTATTTAATATTTAAATATCACATATAGGAGTTTCGGGAATGTTGATCTCGATCCTGCAAGTAAACAAAGTACAGGTCGCATTTATGATCCGAATTAGATGAAATTTGGCATAGGTCACTTATTTGGCCCAAGGACGAACCCTATTGAAATTGGGAAAAATCGGTTCAGATTTAGATATAGCTCCTATATACATTTTCGTCCGATTTAATGTAAATGGTATAGCAAAGTCCCTACATATCTTTCGATTTGTACGAAATTTGGCATAGCGTACTGCATCAGATCTAGAATGATGTGTGTTAAGTTTCTTGAAAATCGGTCCAGATTTAGATATAGCTCGCATATATATTTTCGTCCGATTATGTGTTAATGTAAGTAAATGGTGCAATAAAAACCTAAAGTTTGTCTTATTAGCACAACGTACTGAAGATAATATAATTTGGTCTTTGGCAAGTTTTATTGAAATCGGTTCAGATTTAGATATAGCATAGCTTCCATATATAATTCATGTTGATTGTACACCAGGAAATCAATGAGTGTCTAATTGAGATTAAATATTAATTAAGATTGAAACATACCAAATAGATTGTATAAAGTTTGCTTTAAATCGATTTACAAAATTTAGACGAAAGGATTGATGTTGGTTGGTTTACTTATAGATGAAGATCACATATTTCAGTTCGTTCCATTTCACGCCAATGTTCCTTCGAAAAGGCGACGTCCGTTAGGATACATATGTAGAATATACCCAAAGTTGTGAAGGCCCACTCCGGCATTACCACTTTCCTTACTGGTTTTTTATTAAATTTTTACACGCAATTTTCAACGACTATTTTTATATTATCAGCAATAGTTAGTTTATAAAAGGTAGCAGACTGATCGCAAAATTCTGAACAGAGAAAAGTTGGTGCTATAACCATCAAAATATCCTCTGGCTCTGATTATCACTAGGTTCTGAAACTCAAATTGTTTGCAAAAATCGTATTTATGAATTGTATATACCAAATTTGCCTTGATTATCGATTTAACTGACAGCGTTACTTTAAATTCCCGTTAAATTTTTGACATATGCCAATATGTAAATTATATTAAAAAATAGGAAATTTTGTATTTGTCCCACAATTATTTAAAATTTTACTGGTGTAAAGTTTAAAGTCCCCTGGGTTCCAGTTAACGACAAAATAACTTGAAATTATCAATGTTTAAAATCATAGTGGAAAGTAAAATCGCAAAGACAAATCTCTTCTTAACGTAGAATTTCGTTTTCCCCCAAACTTTCCGAACACCTATCTGGGGCTTGTGTCCCTTATGGGACAAACTTTGAGCGAGCTTCAGCTACGATTGACTTTATTTAAGTGCTATAGAAGGCTGCAGTTTTGTTGGACGTCGTCCACTAAGCCCTCGAAATTGTATAATCTTCTTTCTTTTTTAGAGCACGGTACTTTATTGTTATACTCTCTATTGTGTTAATATCAAAGAATTTAGTATATAATACGTCAGGGTGGAATTTTTTACACTCTCCGCCATGACATTAAACATACTTACAATTTCATGGAGGTAACTCTAGTTGGGCTAGGACCATGACACTCAAGGTGTGCTCATACTATGATACTGAATTTTGCTAGGATCTTGAGCATACCGAAAATGACAAGGGTACCTCTTTTTCTCTTCTATATGCTTTGAAAAGGTCTACGTATTGTTATAATCCAAATGATTAAAAAATCGTAGCATTCCTAAACACCCAGCCTTCCTCAGTCTTGCATAAACAAGGTGTATTGATGCTATTTCAATTGATTATATAAACTTATTCATATTGTAAGAGTTCTATTCTAATAATTCAGACTTTGCACAATAAAAACCAAATCTATTGAAAAAAGAATTTTATATTTTTCTCTTTAATTTTACTAAATTCCTTTTTTATTATATTCATATGCTTTACACTTCATTGCATTGCCAACAATATTGTACGCATTTATAGTTTTCTATAATTTTAATAAATTGTTTAAAAGTAATTTCCATTTGTTCTTGTTTTTTACCTTTTTGCAAAAATTCCAATATTTATGATAATAGAAGAAGAAGAAGATAAGAAAAAAAAGAAATCTGAAAAATATAAAACCAATGCCCAGAGGCGAGTAATTTCATACAGATTATGATTACGAGAATGTTCCCATATCCATTTGATTTCTGTTTCATGGTTTTATACCCAAAGGACAGGACAAAATCATTTGTATTGAATGGACCAAGTATTCTAATACACAAACCGACACACATACACATACCGACACACATGCAAGTACTTGTGTTTAATCTACAATGGGATTTTGAATAAAAAGAAGAAGAGAAGAACAAGACTACACAACTTAAAGAGTTTGCATGCATTTGGAGAATGCACTGATGGCCATATGATATTAACAAACTGAACAGACACACACAACTATGACATATAAGACAACCCAACAGCCGACCACTGCCACTGTCAATGCCGTTGTCATTGTCGTCGCTGTAGCCGCTACTTGGTCCCTTGTCTCGTATCCTTCTAAACGGACAAGGCACAATCATCAGCCGGAGCAAGCCAGAGAACAACCAACCAACCGCAATTGTTTGCTGTCATTGCCAAGAGATACACTTCACATGACGATGCTTTTGTTGCCACCGCAAATACAGAAATAAAAATTTGTTTTACATCTAGAAAAGTTGCAAATGCCTGACACACATACACGTACATACTTACATATAAGTTTTGGTTGAACACGATGAACAGAAATTGCACCGAGAGAGAGAGGCAGAAAAGAAAAAATAAACTAGACTAGAAAATATCCCCAAAAGTATTTGTTGTAGATGTACCCCACTCATGCACTTACTAAGTACATATCTAGAATTGTATTAAAGTGCATACATACGACAAAATGTGTAGCATATAGTATTGTATAGATGTACATGTGTTTTTGTAATAGATTTGTGTGAGAAAATAGTGTTCTACAGCATTAGGCCCCGGAAATGATAATGTGGGTTAAAAAATAAGTAAAATGGGAGTTATGTTCGGACGACCAAAAATGAACAATACAGAGGACCTAGGAAAACTATTTTTTTGGGAAAATCACCTCTTTTCTGCAAAACTCCTTTTGAAAATAGGGAAGATTTTCTCCGATGGAACGAATTGGATTATTATTTTTGGAGTTATCGTGTGCACCATTTGTAAAAACAATGTTTCGAGAAAAAACGCTCACACAACAAAGCAGCAATATCCTCAAAGGTTGATGAGATTTTCACTTAAATTAAAAATAAAAATTATTTTTTAACCCGAGAATGGTGTTGGGCCAGCATATTCTACTTATGATCATGAGTAATCTCTTTATACCAGTAGCTTTAGTGTGATCTTGTCGGACACAATTCAGATTTCCCTGCCGTATATCAGAATCAATGTTCTACACGTTTCGAAAATGTTAACATTGGTTATTGGTACAATGCTTATTTGAGTCTATCAACGAATTCAATTGCTTGGACATGTGGGATGATGTCTTCTGTACTGGTGTTGAAAGTTTTTTATGGCCTTATATTTCTTGATATTAATCTCAAGTCCTACAATACGAGCCAGTCTTCTAGGTCTTCTAATCATCTGCATAATGTAAGTCTTCCCATTATGCCTCTTCTCTGGGAACAGACTTCATTCATTATTTCATATTTGGTTAATAGTAGAGGATATTGACTACATCCTTCATTTAAACTCTGACACGTTGATGCAGCACTATTTGGTTTATGTTTCCACCCCTTCTCTTACAAGGAATGTCTTTGAATTTATGGCCCATCAGTTTATTTTTGCCTACAAATAATTTAGAGATTTTGCTAACATTTTTTTCTTACAGACCTCAATATGCCTTTTGTGACAACTCACTATGGGCCAGGAATCCTATTTTTGGCAAGAAGTCCATTTCAGGTCGAAACGAAAAATACTTATTTATTTCAAATCTGAATTTTACACCAGCAAAAAATTATTTATATTTTAAATTTATATATATATGAAGTCAAAGTCAACATTTCGTATGTGTGTAAACATAATTTATATTTGAAAAATGTTACATAAGATTGGCTTGTGTCAAAATATTAACATGAAATGACGGTCAAATATTCGTGCCAAAAACTGTCAATATTGTCTTTATTTTCGGGGTAGTCCCCACATAAACGACCCCCATTATTTGGTCTCGCAATATTTGACCGATTGAGATAAAATTTTGTATAGTGATTGCCATTAAGGTAAGAATGATGTGTGTTATGTTTTGTTGAAATCTGTTAAGATTTAGATATAGGTTTTGTATAAATTTTCCTCCGTTTTTTTCGATTACACGAAATTTGACACAGAGTATTAAATTGAGTTTAGAGTGATGTGTATTAAAGTTGTAAAAACCAAATGGTGAATGCTCAATTAGGCACATGTGTTTATATATAGCTCTCATATATAATTTTGCTCGATTTCATACAAATGGTACATCAAAGAATCCAAGTCTATCCGGTTGACATGGACTTTTTCATAGATTTCAGAATCTATGAAAATTTAAACACACATTCAAATATCTATGAAAATTATACATTTAATTTCGCCCGATTCCATTTCAAAGGAGATCTAAAAATGATATATCTGATTTATCTACAGGATATTTTATATAGTAGCATCTCTTGTATGTACACTGAGTGGTGAAGGGTATCATATAGTCGGCCCCGTCCGACTTTTACACTTTCCTTACTGGTTTTGTAGAATCATAATCAGCGTCCTCGAAACTCTTTTATGTGATATTTATTTATTCCATAATACCATTATTCTAATTATGGTCAAAAATGGGATTTCGTGCCCATAGTGTATATCTTTACGTATAATAGGGTCGCCAGGATAAAAATTATCACACCATATATTCGAACTTTGACCAATGGCAATTTATTCTTTCTGGGATTTTCAAATGCTCACCATTGTCTTTCATCCCCAATAGGAATTTTCCACCCGCCAACCATGACCACGATTTTGTCGCACAGTTTAATTAGGTCATTCTTATTCACACAAGCCTTTATTAAGGTTGTCATTAGATATCCTTTTGGTTAAATCTTCTATTGAACACTTACTTACACATATTTCAATTGCGGTCTTCCCTACCACACATACCTACGCTTTTCCTTATCATTGTCACCCATAGACACAGACATCTGCAGCACTGTTCAGACTTCAATAGAGTTCATGTTTTGCAATAAACAATTATATAGAGTTTATCCATATTGAGCCCCTCTTTACCCATATATAACTATGTAAATACACATCTATTCCATTGAGCGTCTGTTAACCTATACAGAGCTCCCGCTGACAACATTTTAGCGTTCTTGAGTCCAACTTACCCCTATAGACTTTTGTATAGATGGATCAATTCGAGAAAAATTCCACATACCTGATGTATTGGGGCCTCTTCGCCCATTCAGTGGCCAGTTTAGATCCTGCTTACATTTACAGCTGTTGGTAGTGCTCGTCCTTACATATATGAAAGTCTTCAGGGATGTTCCTTACCTATGAATACCTCAGTTCAGCTCCTCATTACATATACGAACCTTTATTGAGGTACCTTTATAGAGGTGATCCTCGCCGATACCTCAATAGAGGTTATATTTACTTCGATACAAATCATGTTTATATATTTAGACATATATAGAGCTCCTGGTTAATTAAGCCGGCCTTGATTGAACTCCTGTAATTATACTGATCTTCCTTATCCAGACCTCCATATAACTGCTATCTACCCAAACTCCTCCCGGTTTCAGACTATTGGTTTCTGGAGTAGACCTGGACTTCCTAGAATAAAGACACGCAGATCTAGAACCATTGTATCCATAAAATTTTAATCGATCATCCTCAAATCGCTTCCCTAGTTTTAAATACCGTAGTCATAATTGACCTCTTAATGCAATAAAAATAAACAGAAGTAAAGTCTTTGGTTCGACTCATAATCGGAATCTGACCTCGTCATTCTCAAATATATCATGAGTCGGAACCGAATCTATATAAAGTGTGGTCAATAATAGTTACCTTTATTTAGATTATAAATTATAATAGACAGAGGGATGAATACTGCACTGCTAGACATACCTATTCAGCTAGTCGAGATATGACCTATTCTTTGTACCAAATGGTAGCTATATTGCACATATTTCATAGTGTTACAAACCCTTCGTGCCACATAAACTTATCATTTTCTAAGCATATAGCTGTGGAAGGTATATACATTTCAAAGAGGTGATATTTTTCCTTCCGATAGACGTTGAACACATTCACCAGTTTGGAATATGAATCAGACCTAAAAATTCATAAAATGAGGCAGAACTATGTGTGTAAATTATATCAGAATTTCATCTATATTGAACATTGTCTGTGTGCACATCTTCTGTTCTCCCAGAAACTAAAATGACACATTCGTACAACCACATAGTTCGGATAATGCACCAAGGTTGTTTAAAATATCGAAAAATTAGTTTATATCTGAGAGCTATTCAAAAATTTTCTGCGATGCATCTTTTAAACTCTGAGAAACGAGAAAGGTAATCAAAAACCGGTCGTTGTGCTACAGTAATTTACTTTCGTGCTTGAATTAGTAATAAAATATGGCTCTGGGACAAACCGTGATTTTTGGGCATTTCTTCCACCATCATACATTCGGTATTACATGAACACCTGGGCGTTTGGCCTCTTTGGATCCCGTGCAATTTAGCAATAGCTCAAATAAAAGTCTCGTGTCGATTGGGGTAATAAATAGTTTATATTGAAATAATACGATCGCAGTGCTTCAGAATAAATTTAACAGATCGTCACAGGTGACAAGACACGGAATCTGAAACAAAACAGACATGTAATTCGAAGACAGCTCTCGGCTCAAACCAACCCGGTTTTGAACTGTCAAATCGTAGACTTGACAGTTTGACACCTTAACATGCCATTCAATGACATATTTTTTATTATTGAGTCATCCGCCGTACATTCTTGAATTGATACCCTTGATTTTATTACCACACAGCAAGAAAAAATGTGTCGTCTACCGCTGTCGCTGACAGAAAATGCTGTTGTAAAGTTCAAAAGCCATGTTTCGAAGGTGTCTAAATCGGTGTAAAAAATGCGTTGACAATTGATTTGAGCTCATGAGAAAGTGTATAAATTATGCTGGAGAATACTTCGATACACAATATATTCATTTTGGATGGTAAATATTCTCATTTTTATTACTATTCCAGAAATATATATAACACCCCTCGTTTTACCATTCATTCCAATACCAGAACCATATCACCGATTTCATAGCAAAGAAACATTCAGAATGTTTGTTACCAATTTTTATTGTACGCCCACAATTTAACCTACATGCATACATACATACTGACATGTTCTATGACAATGATAACGAACACAAAATTCTTAACTAAACACGATTACATACAAATACAACTTGAATTTTGTTTTACAAATACAACAGTACTGGCAGCAGCAGCTGCAGCAACTGCTGATGCTGCAACACCAGCAGCAGGAGGAGGTAAAGCAACTGCAGCAGTTTGTGAAATAATTCAAGGCTATTTTCTTACAAATTGATATTTGCTGTCTGGTATTACGAGTATATACTAAATACACAATGAAAGTTTGTGTCTGTGTATGCGGTTTTTCTTTTCAATTTCACTAAATGGAGCCTAGTTGGTGAATAGATTTGGGGTTTAAAGTAATCTTTACCATAAACTTGAATATAATTTGCCATCATTTGTAAATACATATAATAGTTATAGAATATACTTACGAGTAAGTATTGCAAACTGTTCTAATTGCGATATATGTATATTTTGTCTACTAAAGTGTCTACAATTTAAATTTGGAATTTGGATTTTGAATTTATAATGAAATCAGGCGAAGTTCACTATAAGAGTAAGGATGTATAAAAACAAATGTCTCAAAATTTTGGAACTAGGAAAAGTGTTCGCCATAAATTAAGTTCGTTATAACCGGTGTTCGTTATAAGCGTGCTCAACTGTACAGTCGATCTAGACATGTGTGTCTATTATAATTTGTAAACACGATGCAGGTCACAATTGTCACGAAATTTTACATGTAGGATGCGTACTGGCCAAAGAAAACCCCTATTGTTTTTGGTAATTATCGGTTAATATTTAGGGGATGCAATGGACCAAAAACTAAACTTTTGTCTGTTATTCTAGACGCTCTAAAGGCCACAATTATGACGAACGTCTAAACATAGAACAAGCATGGCATGATGTACATCGGTCAATGTTCAGCGGATCAAATGTAGATTTACAGAAATCTACCTATTACCATTACCACATTAGAGGCCATATATTTCGCGCTGATCGATTTAAAATTTTACACAAAGTTCCGGTTATGGTCGAGGACGATGTCTATAATTTTCGGAGATGATCAGATGATTTTTGTTTGTTTTTTTTTTTCAAGTCGCTCCATAGACCACAATAATATGCCGAACATCACAACACTTCACATTTTTTCAACTAAATCGTAGGTATTTCAAATTAAGGTGTGCAATATTTGTATTTTCAAAATCTGGTTTAACATTTGTAAGCAGGGGTCAAAAGACGTGCTGAAAAATAATTTCATTAACTAAGTTTTAAATAAATTTGACCGCCATTTTCGGTCCACCCTATTTAATTGTTACATTTTTCTTATATGCGAAACTTGTTTCTGTCATAAACTTTGTGCTCTAATTATGGCCAAAATATGGGATCCCTGGGCCATAGTACGGGGTCCGATTTGAACGCCTATAATGTAGGAAGATGGTAACCCATCGGTCCATTCCTTCTTCTGGTGCCAACTGATGGCCAACTCCTTGATAAAAACATATACCTTATGCAAAGCCAATAATAACATCTTGTGTCTACTTCCGTAAACCTCGGCAACACAGACTGACACTGGTCCAGTATGAGGATTTTTTTTACAATAGTTACATGGATAGTAGTTTAAAATTGTATTAAAAAATCGATAATTATTCTAAAAGAATTCCATTACTTTAATCTCCACCCTATTGTAAATCGATTTAAAGCAAACTTGACACTCGCTATTTGGTATGCTGCACGGCTTAAAATTTAATCTCAAGCAGACATCCATGAATAGGTCGAAACTATATATGGAAGATATACTGTATATCTATATCTGAATCGATTTCAAGGAAACTTGCCAGACATTAATTTATAGTAACTGCAGTTCGAAGTGTCAATTGGTCTAGCCATGGATCTTTAGTGCCGAAACTATATAGTGCTATAACTAAATCGGAACAGATATTCATGAAACTTGGCACATGCCAGTTTAGTCCTAATTCAGTACGCTATGCCAAAATTCGTGCAAATTTAATAATTTTCAGGGACTTTGGTGCACCATTTACCTTAAATCTAACGAAACTATATATGTATATCTATATCTGAATCTATTTTCAGGAAACATAGCATACATCATCGCACAATCAAAAGATATATAGAGACATTGATGCACCATTTACATTAAATCGGACGAAAACATATATGGAAGCTATATCTACATCTGAACCGATTTTCACGAAACTTGGCACACATTATTCTAGATTTAATTTAATACGCTATGCAAAAATTCGTGCAAATCAAAAGATTTGCAGGCACTTTGGTACACCATTTACATTAAATCGGGCGAAACTATATATGGGAACTATATCTAAATCTGAACCCATTTTCGGGAAACTTAGCACACGTCATTCTAGACTTAATTAGGAACGCTAGGCCAATATTCGTACAAATCGAATGATTTTCATGGACTTTGGTGCACTATTTACCTTAAATTGGACGAAAATATATATGGGAGCTATATCGAAACCGGAATCGGTTTTCACGAAATTTAACACACATCGTTCTAGATTTAATTCAGGGCGCTATGCCAAATTTCGTGCAAATAGAAAGATATATAGGGACTTTGCGGTACCATTTACAAAAAAATCGAAATCGGAACCGATTTTTATGAAACTCACCACTCATCGTTATAGACCCAATTTTGTACGCTATGCCAAATTTCGTGCAAATCGAAGTATAAAAAGGGACTTTGATGTACAATTTACCTTAAATCGGACGAAACTCTATATGGGAGCCATACCTAAATCTTAGCCGATCATGAAACTTTGAATACATCATTTTAAACTTAATTCAGTAATCTATGCCAAATTTCGAAGGATATATAGGGGCTTTGGGCCCCATTTACTTTAAATCGGACGAAACTATATACGGGAGCCAGCAACGTACACATGATTTCATTTTGGGGGGCCCGGTAGTACAAAATGAAAAAAATCGCTGTTGCAAACATAAATTTACTGTGAACAAAATTCATTTCGCGAGGGGCCGGGCCCCCCGGGCCGCCCCCCTGCGTACGTCCCTGACGGGAGCTATATCTAAATTTCAACCGATTTTTTCCCCATTTTCAGTAGGGTTCGTGTTTGGTCCAAATAAATGAGCTGTGCCAAATTTCATCCAAATCGGATCATAAATGCTACCTGTACTTTGTTTACAATTTAACATGGACAGACAGAGGGACGGACGGACTTGCATAGATCGACTCAGAAAGTGATTCTATGCATATTCTCAAAAGGAACCTCGGGTCGATCTCGATTTCTTTTGCCTGTTACAAACATATACACAAAGACATAATACCACCGTGCGTAGAAGGGTATAAATATTGGTTGCGGGTCGAAAAAAAATTTAAACCGAGAATTTATCAGCGCTGTTCAAAGGTGTCCCCCTCTCCCCTACTATATTTGGTACAAATTGGATTTGGGTGAACCGATAGAGTTAGAATCCTTAAATTTTAAATTTGTACTTATGTGTACGAAAAGTATTAAATTTGATGCAATTTCGATTGTGGCGAACCGATAGAGCCGGAGTACCAAATATTTGGAATTAATATTACTGTTGAAGTTTACGATTGGTGTATGGTGGGAGCGGTTTTGGAGATGCGTACTTATGTGTACTAAATTTGATTTAATTTGGATTTAGGTGATCAGATCGAGCTGGAATCCTGATGATTTGGAATTAAGATTAATGTACAAAATTTAAATCTTTGATCAGAAATTTTGTTTAAAAGACTACGCGGCGAATGGCATATCAATTCCACTTCTTGTGGTGTATCACTAAGACATCATATATTGCTCAATCGGAACTGTCGGCACATGACCAATTTTATCGACGAAATGGGCGACCCCTTAATAATTAATATAATGCACCTCCAGTTACCAGCCGATTTAAAATCATAACATTTAGAAATCGAGAAAATGGGTGGTTCCCCTAAAAATAACACGATCTCTTTTAGTAATCTAGGAACCGCAATGTAGTTATCTACATGCTGTATTTGGCGAAAATGAAATTTTTTCGTGATTTTTCTATTTTTCTTATATCTGTACCAAAGTAGTTCGAATAACTCTTGAAATAATATTTACATGTTTTAATACTAATTTCGAATTTTATTATTTTTCAGGTATGTGCCCCACCGAATACTGGTAAGAACATTACTATGGTATAACAATAATGATAATCAAAAAACCAGTTTACAAAACTAACAGATTTTTATTTATTTTTTTCTTTTGATATTTAAATCTCACACAATATCTACCCTTACATACCACAACATTCCATTCCTTCACAACCAATCCAACCGAACTCCTCCATGTATCTCTAGAAGAAATTTCAATTATTCAACAATACTATTCGAGTCCTCTTATTAGAAATTCAGCTTAAAGTATCCTATTAAAGATTTTCTCACCGCCATCAAACTACAATAATCCCCCTTTCAGTCTATGTCTATGGACTAAAACTGTGATATAAAAAATACATATAAAAGCATCTGTCGTCGAAAATGCAACAAACACCCACATCGAAAAATCGAATTTCAATGTCAGTTTGCCAAAAAGTGCAGGATTATCTACGAAAATGTTACACAATGGCACTGGGAAAAAAAATACAGACAAATGCTCCCCAGCAATTTCCAAAGAACCAAGAGACAAGGCAAATTTTTCTCACATTATCAATACAATAAAATAACAGATGATACCAGATGAAGAGCGGGTAGAGGGATGTATGCTGTTGGTAAAAGTGAATTTAAATAGGATATCAAGTCACTTCAATTGTAATTTTTGTGATGATTTACTTCTTGAAAAGCGATTTTTTGTTTGGGATCAAAGCTTTCATTTCATGGATCCCTGTGCTGATAGTGTGCGTAAATAAACATGACAAAAAATTGCAATCAAATTTTTCAAATAGTTTTTTATTCTGAAGAAAAAAAAATAGTTTGAATACACTCACAGCGTAGTTTCCATGTATATAACAATATACTACTATAAACAAACCTTAAGTATACAAAAATGTATAGGAAAATAAGCGATGCATGCCTTTAAACCCTATAAAGCACTGCCAAATCAACCAAATCGACCAGAACACTGCTGTTGTTGTTGATTGCTTGCTGGCTGGTTGGCTGTCGTTGTTGTCATTTCGTTATTGTTTGGCTAAATGTTTGCAGTGGTGCAGGGTGGGAGGAGGAAGGAAGTTTTGCAAATAGTTTTTTTATTCCTTTTATTGGAATGTGGTTGCAGCTGCTAATGCACAGTGGGTTAAGGAAAAAGGCAGACGTTGAGTTTAAAAAAAAAATAATTTATCAAGGATAATTTTTTAAAGAATATTTTTTCAAGGACTATCTGAGGCGTGGATTTTTTAAAGAATATTTTTCAAGGACCATAGCAAGGCTTGGATTTTTTTAATGAATGTTTTTCAAGGCATATGTGAGGAGAGGATTTTTAAGGAATATTTTCCAGGCATATCGAAGGCGTGGATTTTTTTAAGAATATTTATCCTAGGACTATCTGAGGCGTGGATTTTTTAAAGAATATTTTTTCAAGGCATATCTGAGGCGTGGATTTTTTAAAGAATATTTTTTCAAGGCATATCTGAGGCGTGGATTTTTTAAAGAATATTTTTTCAAGGCATATCTGAGGCGTGGATTTTTTAAAGAATATTTTTTCAAGGCATATCTGAGGCGTGGATTTTTTAAAGAATATTTTTTCAAGGCATATCTGAGGCGTGGATTTTTTAAAGAATATTTTTTCAAGGCATATCTGAGGCGTGGAATTTTTAAAGAATATTTTTTCAAGGCATATCTGAGGCGTGGATTTTTTAAAGAATATTTTTTCAAGGCATATCTGAGGCGTGGAATTTTTAAAGAATATTTTTTCAAGGCATATCTGAGGCGTGGATTTTTTAAAGAATATTTTTTCAAGGCATATCTGAGGCGTGGAATTTTTAAAGAATATTTTTTCGAGGACCAAAACTGGCGTTGATTTTTTAAAGGACCAAAACTGGCGTGGATTCTTTAAAGAATAGTTTTTCGAGGACCAAAACGGGCGTGGATTCTTTAAAGAATAGTTTTTCGCGGACCAAAACGGGCGTGGATTCTTTAAAGAATAGTTTTTCGAGGACCAAAACGGGCGTGGATTCTTTAAAGAATAGTTTTTTGAGGACCAAAACTGGCGTTGATTTTTTAAAGGACCAAAACTTTCGTGGATTTTTTAAAGAATTGTTTTTGAAGGACCAATATTGGCGTGGATTTTTTAAAGAATAGTTTTTCAAGGACCAAAACTGGCGTAGATTTTTTAAAAAATAGTATTTCAAGGTGTGGATTTTTTAAAGAATAGTTTTTCAAGGACCATATCAATGCCTACTTACATACCTAGCTTGTGACAGAACTTTTATTCCATAAGCCGAGCTTAAAAAATATTTTCAGGCGCGTCGGTCTTTTGCGAAGTTTTTCCAATTTGAAAGACCATATTCTTCAATATTCTTTCCATCTTCTGTGTGAACCATCAGCTGGTTCGCTTTTATATGCCATCTAGGCTAGGGCATCCTCATCCATTCTCACAACATGACGTAGCCAACGTAGTCGCTGCGGCTCAATACGTCTAACAATGTCGATGTCCTAGAATAACTGGTAACACTCATGGTTCATTCGATTGCGTTATTCGTCGTCAGTGCAGATCGTCCCATAGATCTTTCGGACAATTTTTCTCTTAAACACTAAAATAGTTGTTCTTTCTTCTTTTTTTTCTGAAAATACGTTTATCCTCTCTGCATTTCTCTTGATATTTCTCCATCGCATTACGAGTTGCTACTGTCCGCAGGGTTGTCCTATACGCTGCGTTTTTCATATCACTAGCATTACGACACTCCTGGTCGTACCACGGATATGTTTATGGTGGTCTTTGGTACCCAAGTGTTGCTTTTGTTACAGTTTGTAGGGTATGGGCAATTCTCTGCCACTGTGCTTCCATATTAATATCGGGACAAGGGGTGTTTTCGTCAAGCAGTTGGGTAAGATGAGCGGAGTATGCTTCTGGTATGTCTTGTGTTTGCAGCTTTTCTAGCAGAAATTTAATGTCATGGCCAGGGCAACGGTCATATGCTGTTTCTAGGCGCTCGTAATATATGTCTTTGGTCTGTTCATCTTTATCTTCGGTCGGAGCGTGAGCGCAACTGAGACTGATGTAGAAGAACTTCGTTTTATACGGATTATGGTAATTCGTTCATCTACTGGAGTGAATCTGGAGACGAGGTCTTTTATTCTCCTGTTAACCATAAATCCGCAGCCAAATTCACGTCTCCTTTCATGGCAGCTATAATACAGGGCGTAATCATCTGATTTACTTACGCCATTCCCATTCCATCGCATTTCCTGTAAGGCAATAATATCGGCTTTGTACTTCTTGAGTACATCCGTCAAAGCGAACACTGCGCCTGTTCTGCACAACGTGCGCCCATCCCAAGTTCAGATTTGCAGATCGTGGTCCTTTATACGTTTGTGGGGGTCGTCAACATTAGGGGGTTTGGGTTTTCCGAGTGTGGGCAGCTAACCCCACGCCTCAACTCATTTTTTATAGTTCTTATGGGTGAACTCGCGGCACATATTATCTCATTATTTCATCGGGTGATGAAAATAGCTACCCCAGGTGGCACCACGGGGAGGTCAGTGTCCACAATTGAAATGAAAGAGGGACCAAGAGAAGCCTGGACTTCGCCATGTTAAAGCCAATCAGAGCTGTTGCTTGGTACCTATCATCCCCTACGCCAACCGCACACCAAGGCCTGGATTTTCAAAAAAAAAATTTTTTTTGAAGGACTATTGTTTTCAAAGACCGTATCAAGGCCTGGATTTTCAAATATTTTAAGCACCATATCAAAGCCTGGATTTAAAAAAAAGGTCCAGATTTTTTTCAAGGACCGTATTAAGGCCTGGATTTTCAAATATTTTTTTCAAGGACTCGTGCACCGCAGTGCAATATACGTATACTGCATGCACCACTGTTATGCCAGTGGTAAAGTGTATTTTAAGGATGTGTGGTGGATATCGCACAACAGCTATTGGACTATTGAGTATATGTAACTGAACGAGTAAAAAAAAAAAATAACAAAACA
>NW_026877223.1:0-21499 GCF_032173495.1 Musca vetustissima
TTTGATGGCATTTTGACCGAATTCGCTGAAATTCGGTACTATGAGTTCTTATTGGGTAGCAAATCTCTATACTAACAGTTATAAATATAGGTCAACTTTTTCCGGTAGACCCTTAATAAGTGTACCCCCCATTTTTCGATATTTTGGACGCTGTTTTCAAACGAATTCGCTGAAATATGGTACATGGGGTTCTTATTGGGTACCAAATTTTCCCACGAAAAATTATAAACATAGGACCACTTTTTCTGGTAGCCCCCATATAAGGGTACCTCCCAATTTCCAGTTTTAGGGTGGTTTTGACCGGATTTTTTCACCGAATTGGCTATAATTTAGTAATTTGAGTTCTTATTGGATAGCAAATCTCTCCACAAAAAATTATAAATATAGGTCAATATTTTCGGGTAACCCCCATATAAGGGTACAACCAATTTTCGATATTTTGTGGTTGTTGAGTAAAGAATTGAGATAAACAATTAACATATTGGGTTCAAAATTGTCATATATTAGGCTATTTCTATTACTATTACACTAGTTCCTACACTATGTAATCAATATTGGTCCCGCTTTAGGCATACCCTCATATAACTTTCAAATCTAAATTACAGTAGTTTGAGGATTTTATACTCTACCATGCGTTATCAGTATCAGTCCACTTTTTGGATCTTACAGATTTTATGAATAATACCGATTAAAAATTGCTGAAGTTTGTATTTGGTGTATATAAAGGTTTACATCAATCGGTTTGTAGGATTATCGGTATATGCCCGCTTTGTGGTATGTTCCCTATATTTTCATTGCATGTATCTGTCAGTATAACTATGGTGGAGGGTATCAAAAGTTCGGCCCGGCGGAACTTAACGATTTTTCACTTGTTTCTTTTTCATTTTAAGTTTTCTCATTTCATTTTCTTGAATTTCTTAAGAATAATCTCTTATGCAAAGACATGATACTTTGTTGAAATAAGTATAAAGGGAAAAAATGAAGAGAAGAATGAAAAGAAATTGCAAAAAATAGAATAAAGTCACAAGACTTCTATTGTGCAAAGAAAAAGAAGAATGGAATAGTGATGTTGCCGGCAGCACTAGGTGACATTCCAGTGTCAGTGTTTAAATATGCCCGAGGAAGGAAAAGAAACAAATGACAAAACTCCCTCCCTTTTTTTACAAGAATGGGTGATGGTCGTCTTCTGATTGTCTGGCAAAGATGACGACGATGGTGATGTAGGTCTAAAGACAAAATACTCGTACATACATTATGCAAACGGGGCAGTGGAATGAAAAGTCTAAAGCATGACTGGATGACTGGGCTGCCTGGTTCAGACATTGCAGAAGGTGGGTGTTGGCCAATGGGTGAAATATAGAATTTCAAGGAGCTAATGCCGACAATGGGACCATTTCTTACTCGCCAGCTAGCTACACAGCATGGTAAATGACATTACTAACCTAAATAAAGTACTATTCCAGTTATTTGATATCTTGCTAGCAACATTTGTATTTTTGAAGATTAAGAAGAAAATTACAGAACCGACAGACCTAAAGAGCCAACCAACCACCCAGCCATCCATTCATTTATTCCATTTTTTCTTCTGCACATTTTGAAACTTTCAATTCAATTTCTAGGGTCTCATTTGTAATATTACAACAACTTGTTGTGTCTTTTTATTTTTGTTGTGAGTGTTTTTTTTGTGCTTTCATTCTTTCAGTCAGACAAATGGTCTGTCAAGCATTTTTGACACTTTAAAAGAAAACAAACACAACAACCCAGTACTTGAAGGAATTATAGTCTCAGGCATTGTCGTCTTTAGTTCAATTACTTATAATAACAGTGTTTTTTGCCTAGATGTTGTGTTATTTATTTCCTGATTCTTTTCTTCCTGTTTTCTTTTTCTTCCTTTCTATTTTCCCGCCATCCTGACAACCATTCATCTTTGATAAACATTTGTTTTCAAGTTGAAAACACTTCACATGAAAATCATAAAAATTGATAAATTATCTTGGTTTTGATTTAAGTCCTAGGATCACATTGATATCGAAGTATGATAAATCGATATTAGTAAATAATATCAAGAGTTGTAGTTGTTGGGTGGTGGCGGGGCAATGAGAAAATAATAGTACATAATAAAGATTTTCTTTGAAGTTTATTTAGCCCTGAAATCAAGACGAATTATTCTTACCCCGAGCCAAATTTTTTATATAATATGAGGCGGACTTCAATGGAGACTTTTATTTGGAGAAAACGAACAATATTGTCAAGCATCCATACTAGGCGTGTATTTTTTAAAGAACATATTTCGCTGACTATAATAATATGTGGATTTTTTAGAATATTTATCGGGGACCATTTTAAGCTTTGTATGGTATTATGTCTATGTGCATATGTTTGTAACAGCCAAAGAAAACGAGATAGACACATGGTTCCTTTTGGGAATATGCATAGAATCACATTCTGAGTCGATTTGAGCATGTCAGTCTGTCTGTCCAGGTTAAATTGTAAACAAAGTACAAGTCTAATTTATGATCTGAATTGCATTAAGATTAAGGTTCAGATTTAGATATAGATATAGCTCCCATATATATTTTCTTCCGATTTTAGGTAAATAGCGCACCAAAGTCTCTATATATCTTTCGATTTGCACGAAATTTGGCATAGTGTACTGAATTAGGTCTAGAATGGTATGTGTTAAATGTCGTGAAAATCGGTTCAGATTTAGAAATAGCTGCTATATATATATATATATATATATATATATGGCAGATATATCTTGTTCCGCATTCCCAATTTCAAGTTTTTAGGTCTATCCGTTCTCATGCTACGAAATTGTATCAAATTTAGTATATTTTAGAACACTCCGGATTCGTATAGTTTATTACATTTATCCTACATTACATGAGTGATCATCATACCAAATTTACAAGTTCTAGCTGTACCGGTTCACCAAACACTTGTGGTTGTACACTTTTCACGCCGTTCTACTATGAAGAGAATTCGAGAAGACCAAATATGAAGACTCCATCTTCAGCAGTTTCATCTGGACGTTGATGAACCATTAAGTCAGGCAATTTTACTTACTTGGCTGGCTTATTACAGAACGGTTGTTCCATAAGCCGAGCTTTAAAAAGATTTCCAAGCGCGTCGGTCTTGTGCGAAAATCCACAATTTGAAAGACCACGTTCCAAGATGTTGTTTTCTACTTGGTCTTTCCATCTAATTCGTGGCTTTCCCCTGCTACGGGAACCATCAGTGGGCTCGCTTTTACACATAACCACAATCTCCTTACAATAAACACCCAATGGCACTTCAACTAAACCACCGATATTATCCTTTGACAAAATAAACAACTTATCTTCTGCTCAAGGATAATTTTACATTAATATGTCTTATTAGATATGTGGGGAAAATGAAGGAAATCCTTAAAACGGAAAATCCTAAATACCCACTTCTTGACGTGGCTTTGGTGTAAACACTTTATGTCGGCATTGAGTGTGTTCAAACTATTGCAGTAATCTTAAAAGCTACTTACACGCTTTATATACAATAAGAATAAAGGATAAATATTCAGGATTTCTTATCATTTTTGCCATGTATGTTAGGATAATGTTGTGAAATTTATAACACATAAAATGTACGTTAAGGAAGCTCTGAACATTAATCCCCGTTCCATTAGATATGGAATCTAAGAAATGTTTTTACTAACCATTACAGGGTGGTTTGATATTTGGTTGTGAAAGAAAAAGACAAATACACACAAAGAAGAGTTGCGTATAGCCAAAGCTCGTCATGTATGTGAAGTTAACTATGTACATTTATTTGTATGTAGAGTTATTTTGATTATTTGCTAATATTAAACTATTCATATATTAAACAACATGCCCAATTAATCTGCACCGATTTCGACAAAACGCAATATCTCCTTTGTAATTGTCATCACAATGGGAACAATTTTGAGTATTTTGTGCACCATTTCTAGCAAATCAAAAATATATGTGGGACCTATATTTAAATCTATTTATACCCTTCACCACACTGTGGTACAGGGTGTTATGTCTTTGTGCATATGTTTGTAATAGGCAAAAGGAATCGTGATAGACCCATGATTCCTTTTGAGAATATGCATAGAATCACTTTCTGAGTCGATTTATGCATGTCCGTCCGTCCGTCTGTTGGTGTTAAATTGTAAACTAAGTAAAGGTCGCATTTATAGTTCAATTGGGATGAAATTTGGCACATTCACCTATTTGGCCCAAGGACGAACCCTATTGAAATTGAAAATCAGTTCAGATTTAAATATAGCTCCCATATAAATTTTCGCCCGATTTAATGTAAATGGTGCACCAAAGTCCCTGAAATGTTGCACCACATTCCTAAAAATCATTCGATGTGCTCAAAGTCCCTATATATCCTTAGATTTGCACGAATTTTGGTTCAGATTTACATACTTACTTAGATGGCTTGTGGTAGAACTTTCGTTCCATAAGACGAGCTTAGAAAAGATATCCGGCGCGTCGTTTTTTTGCGCAGTTTTTTTTCAATTTGAAAGGCCATAATCTTTCCATCGTATTCGTGGCCTTCCCCTTCTGCTTGAACCATCAGCTGGTTCGCTTTTATATGCCTTCTGGGCTGGGGCATCTTCATCCATTCTCACAGCAGCTCAATACGTCTAACAATGTCGATGTCAGAGAATATGTGGTATTGGTGTCTGATTGAGATTAAATTTTAAACAGTGCTGCATACCGAATAGCGTGTGTGAAGATTGCTTTAGATCGATTCACAAAATCTAGCATAGGTTGCAGGAAGACATATGTAGGGATTGATGTTAGTCGGTTTAGATAAAGATCACATATTTAATTATATATCACATATTTAATTATATATATTTAATTATATATATAATTATAATTATTAACATATTTCTCTTATTGTTGTCGCTAATTTTTTCTAATACTAATGTGATTCTTAAGAATAAAAAACATAACTTTAAATTACAAAGTTTTCATATTTTCAGTTTTCCGTTTTGTCTTCGGCGTATTTTAAATTTTTTTCTTTTTGCGCTCTAAATTAGTTTTTTTAGGCCAAAGAATAGCTTCAGAAAAAAACGAAGTTTCGCTGCGATTTTTGTTAAAAAAATTTTCAAGAAGAAGAAAAAGTAAAATACTAATTATTATGCCGAAAAAACATTATGCCAGGTTTAAGGTGTTATATATAGAGGAGGACAATAGTTGAATTAAATGAAAACGTTGTTAATTTTGTATATTAGGTGTTTATGATTTAAGGTCCTTTGTAAATAAACATCTCTGTTTTTGCCCATTCCGATGTGATGTCCTACAATGTTATTAGCTTTATTAAAATTTGTCTTTTAATTAATGCAGATGGCACTCGATTGCTGTCATTATTCATAAATGATTTTCAAGTGCTGTTGTTGTTTATGAATTGTTTATATATTTTGCGGTTTTCATAAATTTCACTATTAGTGTCATAAACAATTGATTTATAACCTGAATTCATATTATTTTCCTCATACCCTTTGACCCTTTGGCACATAAAACCTGTAAAGAAAATACAGAAGTCGGATTGGGACGACTTTATGAAACCATGCACTTCTTATTGGGAGACCTGGAAAAAATTAATTCAAAAAATCCACGCCTCTAGGTAGGTCTTAAAAAAATATTTTAAAAAATTACTCCTGTAGGACTTGGAAAGGAGGGCTTGAAAAAATATTAAAAATAATCATGTTTATAGGTAGGACTTTTTTTAAATCCTTTGTTGATAGTCATTGAAAAAATGAAAATTTTTATAAAAATCAACGTCTATAATTAGTCATACCCTTTCCACAGTGTGGTGTAGGGTATAAGAATTGAAAAATTTTACAAGAAACAGCAATACAAAAAAACCAGTAAGGAAAGTAGTAAAGTCGGACGGGGCCGACTATATGATACCCTTCACCACTATGGGTATATTAAATAGGACTATTAACATTAAATTGGATGAAATAAAATATGTGATATTTATCTAAATGTGAATCTTCCTATATAAAATATAAATAGGTCATCCGTTGGGCTATGTCTGTACTTCTAGAAAACGCAACTACGTAATTCTATGCTCAATTTTGTACGTTGTGCAAAATTTGATGTCAATCTGACTAACATGAGGAGTATGATGCCCAATTTACTTGAAATCGGGCGAAAATATATATGGAAGTTCTATACAAATATTAAGCGATGTCAAACAAACTTGTCACAGGTTAGGATATACTAATTTCAGAACGTTTTGTTCCTATTGGTTCCTTGGTGCGTCAATTACTTAAAATCAATCTATAATAAAAGGGAGCTATATCTAAATCTGGGCCGATTTTCTCGAAACTTGGCAGACATCACTCTAGGCTCAATTCAGTACGTTATGCCAAATTTCGTGAAAATCGAAGGATATAAAGGGACGTTGGTGCACCATTTACATGAAATCGGACGAAACTATATATGGGAGATATAGCTCCGACCGATTTTCATGAAACTTGGCAGACATCATTCTAGACTCAATTCAGTACGTTATGCCAAATTTCGTGCAAATCGAAGGATATATAAGGACTTTGGTGCACCATTTACATGAAATCGGACGAAACTATATATGGGAGCTATATCTAAATCTTGACCTATTTTCACGAAACTTTGCAGACATCATTCTAGACCCAATTCAGTACGTTATGCCAAATTTCGTGCAAATCGAAGTATATGTAGGGACTTGGGGCACAATTTACATGAAATCGGACGAAACTATATATGGGAGCTATATCTAAATCAGGACCGATTTTCATGAAACTTGGCAGACATCATTCTAGGCCCAATTCAGTACGTTATGCAAATCGAAAGATATATAGGGACTTTGGGGCACCATTTACTTGAATGGGAGCTATATCTAAATCTGGACCGATTTTCTCGAAACTTGGCAGACATCACTCTAGGATCAATTCAGTACGTTATGTCAAATTTCGGGCAAATCAAAAGATATATAGGGACTTTGGGGCACCATTTACATGAAATCGGACGAAACTATATATGGGAGCTATATCTAAATCTGGACCGATTTTCACGAAACTTGGCAGACATCGTTCAAGACCTAAGTGATTAGGCTGTACCAAATTTCGTGCAAATCGAAAGTTATATAGGTACCGTTTACATTAAATCGGTTAAATATATATATATGGGAGCTATATCTAAATCTGAACCGATTTTTCCCAATTTCAATAGGGTTCGTCCTTGGGCCGAATAAGTGACCTATGCCAAATTTCATCCAATTCGGATCATAAATGCGACCTGTACTTTGTTAACAAAAATACATGGACGGACAGACGGACATACGGACAGACGGACATGCGTAAATCGACTCAGAAAGTGATTCTAGGCATATTCTCAAACGGAACCATGTATCTATCTCGTTCCCTTTTGCCTGTTACATACATATGCACAAAGACATAATCCTACCACTGTAATACAAGGAGGGAGGGTTCTCCGCATGGTAAACAACTGAACTTTTCCAAAGAGTATATCGTGTTAATTTGCTACAGTAAAGTGAATAAAAATTACCCAAAAAGAAGGAAGAGGGGGGAGAGTAGTAAGGAAAATGAAAATAACAAAGAACATTTTCAAAGAAATATAAAAAATGGACAAAAGAAAAAAAATATGCGGAAAAGCGAAAAACGGGAATCCGACATAATGATGGCAACAACAGTAACTACCCAAAAATAACAAGAATAAGAACAGCTAGTACAATGTTGAATCTGTCCAACTACCCGTGCATAATTCATAATTTAATTAAAAACGTAACCAAGTGTATGAGAATGGATAAATACCCCCACTTTGTGCGAACAGGAAATAAATAACAGCAGTCACAACAGCGACAGCATGACAAGGGTGCAGGCGTTTGGTGATGATGATGATGATGATGAAGACGACGACTACAAAGTGCGACGATATTAAAAGAGGATGGGACATTCGGAGGAGACATTCAAGACATCAGTTGTGGTACAAAGTGGAGGAGTATTTATACAAACATGGAACTATTATAGGAAGAACAGGTTTGTAGACAGAAGCTACGTACTCTTTAAAATTAAGCTGAAGCTTGGGGGTATATGTCCAAGAAGCTTTGACAGCTTGCTAACATGGGTTTTTGGTCAAAAATAGGAAGTTTAAAAAAACACCTAATTTCATAGGTCCGCCATTTTTGTGTGATGTTAAAAATCCTAGTTTATATTAGAGCCAGACAGGTACTCTTTCTCTCTTTCTTTTTCTTAAATGTTATCTTCGAACTTGAAATTATTCTAAATAAATAAATAGAAATTGAAATGCATATATGCAAAGTTCCATGTTTTTAATAATAAACAACTCAATAGGTGATTATGAGCATATTTAAGTTGGGATAGGTGAGATGAGACAGTATTTTTTGTTAATATTCTCAGAAAATAAAAAAGTTTTGGCTGACGTAGTCATTTTAGGACGATCTTAACCTTTTGGAACTTGAAATGCTAGTTTAAGAACAAGAAGTCCTAATACTCAGAAAGAATTTAGGAGTTCTCCATAAGCTGAAGCCTCATGGATAAGTGATGGAGCGTCTTGGATTACTTGCACACGATATGTAGTATTTACCAGCAAGCTGACGCTTTGAGAAAGTCTATATCGATGAACTGAAGTCTCACGCTAAATTCAAAAGCGAGAATGTCTATAAATTTTAAGAAGTCTAGCTCAGGGAAGCGTATAGACGAATTGAACATTAGATAGGCTTTAAACTGGATGTAAAGATCCTTCTTCATTGCCTAATAAAACGCTCCCAAATTTTTCAGCTCAGACCGATTTCAAAAGGATATTCACAAAGAAGCTACGATTTGAATTTATTTTTATATTTATACCCTCCAACATGAGGTTATTATCTTTGTTAATTTACTTGAAGCACCTCCAAATATTCGTCATATACCCGATAATTAATCTTCTCAGAATACAATTCCATGTCGATTTAGCCATGTCCAGCCATGTCCAGTCTGTTGAAATCACGATAATGGTCGCAATATTTAAGATAGAGCTCTGAAATTTTGCACAGACAATGGAAGTACTCCATGGATTTTTGGTATTGCAAAAGGGATCTATCAGTCCACGTTTTGGCGTAGCCCCCATATTACGGTATACCCCAATATTTGGTATATTGGACACGTTTTTGTCTGAATTGGGTTTAAATTGGTATTTTGTATCCTCATTGGCTGTCAAATCTCACTACCAGAAATAAAAGATGTAGACCCAAGTTTCAGGGTAGCCCACAATATTTGGTATTTTTGACAAATTTTCCAATCAAATTGTCTATAGTTATGTATATTGAGTTCTCATTGTAAAACACATATTTGTACTAAAAATAATATTGATCAAGGTTTAGGGTACTTCCATATTATTAATATCGACCCAAGTCGGTATTTTTGGATTTTTACACTTTTAACTGATTTGCCTGTAATCAATAATTATCAAAATCGATCCCCATTTTCGATAGCCCCATACAACCGGGTATAGCTATTATGTATTTTAAGAATTTTCGGTATGTTCATCGGTTTTCTCCTAGGAGTACCCATTCTCTTTTTGATATTTTTAATGGCATCCTTATCGTGCGGGTATAACAAGTTCGACCGGGTCGAACTTAACATTGATTTTATTTGTTAGTATTTTGAAGGTTTTTTTTCCATATTTTCCAACTGATCAGGTTTTTTTGACATTCCAAGTTCATGGATGGTGCAAATATTTTTATAGAAAATTCTCAAGGCCTCCATTTTCGACATTTTCAAAGTCTTAACTGAATTTATTTGTGAAAATATAAGACTTATCGAAATTTTTTAAAAACCTGATGATTGAGTTTTTTATAGAAATAAAATTCATTAACTATCTTTAATTTTTTCTATAGAAATAATTCTAAATTACTAAGGACTTATTTTTTTATTGTTTTAAATGCAAAGGTAACTCGTAGAGTAGATTTTTTCTATAACCTAAAAAAACACCTAAGACTCTGCAAACATATTTTTGTAATTTTTGGTATCTTCGGTCCCTGAATAATGCTTCATCCTATAGAAAGTATTTATGATCAACGTAAATGTAATATAAATTTTTGCCTTGGAATTAAATATTTCAATGCGCTTCAAGCATTTGAACCACAAACACAGAAAATTATTAATACCCTGTAGCGCATAGTCATGTAGGGTAATAAAACTAAGCCATTTTAAAGAACGCCCCGTTATGTGGGGCTATTTAAAAAATAAAAGAAAATAACGAAAATATAAAATGTTCATATTATTGTGGTGGAATAAAAACAACGACGCCGAAAAACAACAAAACACTGTACGTAATAAAAATGTCCCAAAGGACGATCGTCCAAACATACATTTATAAATGTTTAACCATAAAAAACACACTTGTTCAAGGATAAGTGGGTTAAAAGAAGAAAACGACAAAATATTGTGTAAATACCCATTTGTGGGTATTTATTTGGGTATTTACTATATTGAATAGGTAATACAACATCTTACACCCTATTTCCGGGTTTCTGTTACCAAATCGATTTAGAATGGATAGTTTTACGATACTTTAAAGACGTGGGTAAATACTTGGGTAAATCTCCGAGTTTTTACCCACAAAATGGGTATAAACTCATTAACTGCCGAACTACTTGACATAGGCTGCCAAAATTTTGCATACATGTTTTTAATCTTAAAGCAAACATAGAAATCCAAAAATCCCTGGGTACAATTTTTGATATAGCCCCCATATATTCTTATCTCCAGATTTTGCCTATTAGACACATTTTACAACCAAATTGGCTGTAATTTGGCACAGAGTGTTCCTTTTGGGTACCAAATGTCCATGCAAAAATTTATGTATGTAGGTCCACGTTTACTGGTAGCCCCCATACAAAGGTACCCCTATTTTGAGTATTTATCCAAAAATTGGGTATAAACTCTTTAACTGCCAACCCACTTGACATAGGCGGCCAAAATTTTGTATACATGTTTTTAATGTCAAAGCAAACATAGGAATCCAAAAAGTTTTTATATAGCCCCCATATAGCCGTATCTTCCGATTTAAGGTATTTTTTGTCTATTAGACACATTTTACAACCAAATTGGCTGTAATTTGGCACAGAGTGTTCCTTTTGGGTACCAAATGTCCATGCACAAAATGTATGTATGTAGGTCCACGTTTACTGGTAACCCCCATACAAAGGTACCCCTATTTCGAGTATTTACCCAAAAATTGGGTATAAACTCGATCCACTTGACATAGGCGGCCAAAATTTTGATACATGTTTTTAATGCCAAAGTAAATATAGAAATCCCAAATGGGGTCCCTGGGTCCAAGTTTTGATATAGCCCCCATATATTCCTATCTCCCGATTTAAGGTATTTTTTGCCTATTAGACACATTTTACAACCAAATTGGCTGGAATTTGGCAAAGAGAGTTCTCTATGAGTACCAACTATCCATGCAAAAAATTGTCTACGCTGATCCACGTTTTCTGTCCTATACACCGGTCCTGATTTTGGGTATTTATATATATTTATAAACTCTTTAACAGCCGAACCAATTGACGTGTGTTTTGAAGACCCCATACAGGAAATAATGTTGATATTTGAACCATTCTGTCAAAAACGACATTTCGCATGAATGTGTTGTGCAAAAAGATATGTCATTATACCAAATTATAACCAATTTGATCGCAAAATGTGTCTAATATACAAACCAGTAAGGAAAGTAGTAAAGTCGGACGGGGCCGACTATATGATACCCTTCACCACTATGGGTATATTAAACAGGACTATTAACATGAAATTGGATGAAAAATAATATGTTATATTGATCTAAATGTGAATCTACCTAGATCTGTCCATAAAGTATGTAAATCGACTTCAAAAAAATATAAATAGGTCATCCGTTGGGCTATGTCTCTACTTCTAGAGAACGCAACTGCGTGATTCTATGCTCAATTTTGTACGTTGTGCAAAATTTGATGTCAATATTCTTTAATAATCTACGCCTGTGGCTCTGATATTTCTTGGAAAAATATTCTTTAAAATTCCACGCCTTAGTCTCTGGTAACCCTTTGGAAAATTTTCTTTAAAAATGCACGCCTCTGGTAACCCTTTGGAAATCTTTTTTTTAAAAATGCACGCCTTAGGCTCTGGTAACCCTTTTGAAAAACATTCCTTAAAAATCCTCGCATGTGGATCTGGTAACTCTTTGGAAAAATATTCTTTAAAAATCCACGCCTGTGGCTCTGGTAACTCTTTGGAAAAATATTCTTTAAAAATCCACGCCTGTGGCTCTGGTAACCCTTTAGAAAAATATTCTTTAAAAATCCACGCCTTAGGCTCTGACATTCCTTGGAAAAATATTCTTTAAAAATCCACGCCTTAGGCGTTGATATTCCTTGGGAAAATAATCTTTAAAAATCCACGCCTTAGGCTCTGATATTTCTTGGAAAATATTCTTTAAAAATCTACGCCCTAGCCTCTGATATTTCTTGGAAAAATAGTCTTTAAAAATCCACGCCTAATGCTCTGATATTCCTTGGAAAAATATCCTTTAAAAATCGACCCTTGAAAGGTCGAAAGATTTAAAAATTAAAAAATGCTCTTTTCGATCGGAAATCTCCTAAAATTCCCCCCTGGAAATTTTATGTTTTGTGACCTGAGGACCAATTTCTCTGCCTTCCCGACAATGGAGGTCATCACATGGTCGACAAAAAACCCTTTGGCATAGATAAAGGACATACAAAATGTAAGAATTTTGTATGTCCTTTATCTATGCTCTAACGTATGTATGCGTGCGTGTAGGTAAGTCTATACCTATCTTGTTGACTGTAGATAGAAAATGTGTGGTTTATATTTAGCTTGTTTGTGCCACATTTACGTGGTGGTGAACACTAACCAATACAGTTACGCCTACAGGATAAACAGCTACACAAGGTAACTTTTGCCAACAGCCTAGCCAGCCAGCTCCTGTTTTCCGCCGTTCTATTTCTTGGCATGAATCTATATTTGCGTGCTTTTAGTGGTGACTGGAGGACGGAGGGAGGTTGTGTCTACGTGTTTTGTGGGGGATTTTTGTTGGTTCTTGCCCAAAACAAAACGCTTTCACAGAATATTTTGAATGCTTTTGTTACGGAAATGAATGCAGATTTTGTCCTAAATAGGATATGAAAAGCGATTTTGGATTTAAGGTAAAATTTTTGGGTAATATTTGGGAATATACGAGATTGAAGATGTTTTAAATTTTGGTATTATTATTAGTTATCTGTGGAAATTATTTAAAATGAAATTTGTTTTACCCTCCTCAATGATTGGAACACTATATGAATGCTAAGTCATGGTGAAATGCTGCCAGGAGAAAATTAGGTACCAAAATTCAGACACTTTGCTAGGAAAATTTGGATAAGACCTTCAACGTACCAATAATTATCAACTGTTAATATCAACTGGACCAACATTTTACAAGGGGAATGAAATCTTACCAAATAATAAGCATGGGGGATTTGATCGACCAGTATTTCAATGGTATATATTTTTAGTCCTGGAAAACATAGGCCGTAGAATTTGAAAATGTATCTAAGAGGAGGGGTTGACATTTAAATTTATTTTGCCACTGTATATCCGTTTACTCGCGGGCTTTAGCTCCTAATTTTGTACTCTGATATTAGCTAACTAATTGTTGTTTTGTAATATATTCTGTAGATAATTTGACAAATATAAACCTTTAGAACTGCAGTAGATCAGCGGAAGATTGCAATATAATATCTCTGCCGACCGTATATTTAGGGATGATTGTCCGAGTGGGAAATAACCTTTTATTGTCCTTAAGTCCAGAATTTTTGTACGTTCAACAATCATTTTCACATGGTGTTAATCCATTGCCTCTATCATCACGACTATGGAAATCCCTCAAAAAATAAACATTTTCAAACTTATGTGTGCTCCTCCGCTGCATGTGTTTAAGTTTCATCACTTAAATACATTGGCATACACAACAGCTTATTTTACATTTGGCATTTATATGAATCTTTGTGTAAAAGTGTGTGCCTTCTATACCCATTTGTGTGTGTACTTAAATGTTTTTGAGGTTTATGTTTTTATCAATGTTTTTTGTATATTTAAATATTTTACCATTCATACAAGTGTTTCGTACATCGTCGCTATAGATTGCATACGGATACTGACTGTCATTGTGTGTGTTGTAGTATGTTGTACGAAATGTGCTATACATACCAATATACATACACACTTGCAAATGTTAACATAGTATGAATATTTGTATCATTCCTATTTTCAGACATGTAAATTATTTTACAACAACAGTAGCAAGCAAGTTGCTGTTGTTGCTGCTGGTAGTCATCACACAACTCAACACACGTAAACACGTTTTATTTAAAATGCATACACATATAAATGACGACGACTACGGCGGCGATACACTTATGCCTGTGTGTATATGTATGATTTTGTAGGTTTGTAAATTCCATCGATGATGCTGATGACGGCTTCAGTGGCGGCGGCATTTAAAGAATAAATTCCAACGGCAATAAAACGTAGATCACACGGATCTGAAGGCCTTTTTCATTGGCCTTGGTATAACAATTTGAAGTGCTGCTCCAATTAACGCATACATACGAACGACTGGTTTAGCCGGGTTTTGCTATCTATCATTTACTAAAAACACCGTAAAATGTCACTATCAATCGGTTTTTGTTTTTGGTTCCATGTTCTTCTTCTTGATGGATTGGAACAAGGACAATGGTTTTATGATGTTGCAAAATATATATGTATGTGTGTGTGTGAATGTATGCATGGGCAAAAGGATGATGCAAGGAGTAATTACCTGGGTATTTTTTCGACGTCTGGAAATATAACATTTGAAATGTGATAAGCAACGACATAGCCAGAGGGGGGCCCTCAAAACTTTTAAATTTAAAATACTTGGATGGAACATTTAAAGATATTATTATGACAAACTTAATTTTAGTTTCATTATAAGCTGGTGGGTTGTGCAACATCTCTAGATATTCATCGGTAACCTAAGGTATATATAAATATTTTTGATCAGTTAAATGTGTATTTATACATGCCCGTCTGTTGAAATCATGATCGAAGTCACAGTATCTATGGAAGAGCTTCCAAATTTTGTACTAAACATATTTCAAGCTCTTATTGATTTTCTTAAAATTTTGTATTCCAATCATACGCATTTTAAAACATGTCGACAACCATCTTTGTATACCCTTCTTTCACCTGTGCCTCCTATATATATATATATATATATATTATAAAATTCTATACCGATATAGCCCGTCTAACTGTTGGAATCACGATAGAGCTCGCAATATTGAAGAAAGGACAGTGTATGTCAACACTGCTATTACTCCTAAAATGGTGTGGTATTAAAAATGGGATATATCGATACACTTTTTAAAGTATTCCGCCATATATCAATACCTAAATATATTTGATATTTTGAGCATTTTTAGCATGTTTTTCTGCCGAACGTGTCCAATATAACATTTTTACCCTTCACCACACTATATTATGGTATTATGTCTTTGTGCATATGTTTGTAACAGGCAAAGGGAATCCAGATAGACCCAGGATCCTTTTGAGAGTATGCATAGAATCACTTCCTGAGTCGATTTATTCATGTCCGTCCGTTCCTCTGTCTGTCTGTCCATGTTAAATTGTAAACAAAGTACAGGTCGCATTTATGATCCGACTTGGATGAATTTTGCCATAGGCCCAAGGACGAGCCCTATTGAAATTGGGAAAAATCGATAAGATTTAGATATAGCTCCCTTATATATTTTCGTCCAATTTATATCATTCGATTTGGCAGAAATTTGTCATTGAGTACAGAATTAAGTCTAGAATGCGAAGGTGTCGGCAGTATAATGGGTATGGATAACAATGCCTTTGGCAACAATCTGTTATCGAAATTTCCCCCAATAAAATGACAGCCAGTACAGCATCCATGGTCATTTTGTCAGCCTCACCATCCAAGTCAGCTGAGGGCTCATCGCCAAAGAAAAAATTCAAAAAATCCCCATCGTCGTTAGCATCTCCTCGTCAAATGCGACGGCGTCGGGAAATGAATGGCTTTTTATTGTCTATAATTTTACTAGAAAATCTAATTTAAATACTAGGTTTTTTTTAATTAAGTGTTGTAAAAACAAGTTAAATATTAAATCTGAATTCTTTTTAAACTTGTATGTGCTCAGAAAAGCACGTACAATCTCATTTCTTTTTCGATCCACTAGGCTACATGTGGTCGAATTATATTCCCAATATTTTTTTGGGTATTCGGAATGGAGCACACCAAATGTGGGAAAATGTTTCACATTCGAGAAAACTCGAAATGCAGCGCAAGGGCGATTATATCATATTCTTATATTCGATGAACATATATAAATTTCTATATATATCTATATAGTTTTTGTTATCTTTTGTGTTTACTTACCAAAAATTGTTTAGGTCATTATCCTTTTGGTTATCCTTTATTATATTATTTCCATTTTGTGAATTTATATGTGTGTGTTTGTAAATATTTTGGTTGGTAGATACAATATAGTTTTAATATTGATGTATTAACTGTAGGCATGTTTCTGTCGTACTTTATTTAGTAGTGTAGTTATTCTTGTAGTTGGTTGTTATATTGCGTTGCTATGAAAACATAGAACAAAAAGCAAACAACACATTAATAAACACTTTCTATTGGGGTAGGGCAGAAATACGAAAATAGAATATTTACTGAGAATTTTTGTGTTTTGGTCAATTTCGAAATGAAAACTAGAATAATGGGAATTTTATTTTCCAATAAATTACAATAAAAACATTTCAAAATATTCTCTGAATAAGCATTTCGATAACCAAAAGCCCTTTGGTATCCTTTGATGATTTTTTATAGTCTTTCGTCGAGTTAAAGCTATTCACTTAGTCATAGTTTTTGTTGGTGTTGTAGTCACGTTCGAATCCTTTGACTTAAAATATAGATGGAAACATAAAAAGATACCGATATCAGGTCTCTACGAGGACTATTTACGCAGGCACAAGCATTACAAAGAGAGAGTAATGGAATGCCATTTCCAACAATTTTGAAATTACTCAATGTAAATCGTAGTAATTTTCGTTGCAATATCTATAATTTCACAATATCGTTAACGGTACTTTTTGATTATTTAATAATTGCCAGGCATAAAACCTGAAATATCCTTAAGATAAGGGAATTAAATTGTAGCTATAAAAAAACATTTTGTAATTAGTTACAAATTAGCAGCATTTGTAATCACCATTTTATCCCCCTATACATCCTTTCAATATTTCTTAAATTATTTTTTTATTGAATACCTATTAGTTGAAACAGGTTGTTTAATTATTTATTTTTTTCTATATTCCATAAATTAATTTTCCTTCAAATATATTTTTATTCAATTCACTTTAGTTGTAGATTTTTTGGTTTATTTAATTTGTATTTTTAATTTTCTATTTTTATTTTTTTACGAAACAAAATTTCCCGATATGAACGAGACAAGTTTGTTTGGAAATATCCATTCACGTGAGTTGGTTCAGATTTTGCCGCTTTGTGGTTCGAAACGCAACCGTTTGTAACCAATGCTCGCCATTAACTATTGTGTTAAGGGTGCAACATTGTGTTAGTAAAAACCTTGTTAACGACATTTCTTCTTTGGGCCATGAGAAATTGAATCGTTCTAACGGGGTTTTTGCTTTTCCATTCCAGCTATGTTAACCTCAATAACATAGACGTAACATGATTATGTTACCACACATACACAATTACGCCTCCAACACATTTCTCACATCCCCATCTTCATATCTCTCGCAATACCCTTCTGCTCGCTCATACACTTTTTTACTCCCCAACAAAGGTGAGTTTGCCCAGAAATTTACCGGTTTGTTTACATTTACATTGTGTGATGTGCTGTTGTTTTCAATGCAATCGAACCGAATATGCCGGTATTGTTATTCGTAATGCATTTTATCACATATTTTGGTTATTGAGAGCAAAAGATTTCTCTTCGTTCTACATTAAAGAGAACTGTATTTCTAATTAAATTAAAATTGCTTTATAAATTCACACTGCTCAGAACTTTTTCACCTGTCAATCAATTTATTTTGTGTGTGTTGTTGTTGTTATGTCTTGTCCAGTAGAAATTTATTAATTACTTTTCACTTTTCGAAGCGATGCAAGACTTAGACTTCATGTCCGAAATATTTCATTTATGGCAGTAATAATAAATTATTTATAATTATAAGAAGCACAATAAATCATATTATGCTTGCCTGAGCTGGATTTTAAATGCCCTTTAGTATGAAAGTTTAATTTTATATTTATGCCTTCGAAGTATTAAAAATAGAGCTTTGAAATGTGGTACATACCTGGCTAGCAGTATATATGTGGGTATTGAGGTGTAAGCAGGACTATTATATAATAGGTCATCCATTGGGCTATGTCTGTAACTCTATGAAACGCAACTACGTAATTCTATGCTCAATTTTGTACGTTGTGCAAATTTTGATGCATAGAGTCATCTTTTGACTGCAGGCAGGTTAAGTTCGAAGATGGGCTATATCGGTCCATGTTTATGCATAGCCTCCATATAAGGGTACCGCACAATTTTCGATATTTTGGGGTTCTTGAGCTTGTTTTCTACCGAATTCGCTGATATTTGGTACATTGGATTATTTTTGGGTAACAAATGTCTCCACAAAAAATTGTAAATATCGGTCAACTTTTTCTGGTAGAACCCTCATAACGGTACCCCCCAATTTATGGTATTTTGGGGGTTTTATGAGCGTTTTTAAACCGAATTTGCTGAAATTTGGTACAATGGTTTCTTATTGGGTACCTCAACTTCACACAAATATCAATAGGTCATCCTTAGGGCTATGTCTGTACTTCTAGAAAACGCAACTACGTAATTCGATGCTAAATTTTGTACGTTGTGCAAAATTTGATGTCAATCTGACTAACATGAGGAGGTTGATGCCCACTATCAGATTTAGATATAGCTCCCATATATATCTTCGTCCGATTTAAGGTAAATTGTGTACCAAAGTCTCTATATATCTTTCTATTTGAACGAAATTTGGCACAGCGTATTGAATAAGGTCTAGAATGATGTATGCCAAGTTTCGTGAAAATCGGTTCAGATTTAGATATAGCTCCCATATATATCTTCGTCCGATTTAAGGTAAATTTATACCAAAGTCCCTATATATCTTTCGATTTGCACGAAGTTTGGCACAGCGTAATGAATAAGGTCTAGAATGATGTATGCCAAGTTTCGTGAAAATCGGTTCAGATTTAGATATAGCTCCCATATATATCTTCCTCCGATTTAAGGTAAATTGTGTACAAAAGTCCCTATATATCATTCGATTTGCACGAAATTTGGCATAGCGTACTAAATTAAGTAAATTAGAATGATGTGTGCAAAGTTTCGTGGCAATCGGTACAAATTTCGATTTAGGTCCCATATATAGCTTCGCCAGATTTTAGGTAAATAGTCCACTAAAGTCCCTGGAAATCTTTTGGTATAGCGTACTGAATTAAGTCTAGAATGATGTGTGCAACGTTTCGTGACAATCGGTTCAGATTTAGATATAGCTCCCATATATATTTTCATGCGATTTTATGTAATTGGTGCACCAAAGTCCCTATATATCTTTCGATTTGCACGAATTTTGGTATAGGGTACGTTGGTCAGCTAAGCACTTCGCTTTGTTACAAGAGACATTTGGGTTTGAAAGGTTTTTTGTATAGAAGCAATAGCTTCTGGGGAGAATATTCCAACAAAAAACTAAGGAAACTGGTGAGGATCAGTGGCGTGATCCGAAACTATAGTCTTCCCTGCCTTACCCCTCGGCAATCAATGCCATACATTCAACAGTAATAAATAGTTGTTTTTTATAAAAACAAAATACAAATGGTATCCCAAATAAACCGCCAACACTACTGAAGTACTGAATTAAGTCTAAAATGATGTTGCTAAGCTGCGTGAAAAGATCCATAGCAAGGCCGAATGACACAACGTACTGAAGTAATAAAAATTAGTCTCTGGCAATTTTCCCTGAAATCGGTTCAGATATAGCTATATAACAAAAACGCGTCGTCTGTTGGGATACATATGTAGAATATACCCAAAGTGGTGAAGGGTATCATATAGTCGGTCCAGCCCGACTTTACTACTTTCCTTACTGGTTTACAATTTAACACCAACAGACGGACGGACGGACATGCATAAATCGACTCAGAAAGTGATTCTGTGCATATTCTCAAAAGGAACCATGGGTCTATCTCAATTATTTTTCCCTGTTACAAACATATGCACAAAGACATAATACCCTGTACCATAGTGTGGTGAAGGGTATAATTACGTTCGTCTCAATTCACATTGGGCACGTATTGATGACAATGTATCTTCCCAGAATATGGCTCAGGACCGCGCAATCCTATCATCTTACTCCTTACGAAGCACTAAATCGTTTGATTTCTTCCCAATTATCCAAAGGTACCAATATTTGTCTACGTTTCATACATGTTTTTCCCCTGTTACAAATCTTGCGAGCATAGGACTTCCACAAAGTTTCGCAATCTTACTGATAGTCAGTGTGTAAGTTTCTTCAATCGTTAAGTTTAATTTCAGCTAAGCAGATCAAGTATCCTGTCCTAGGTGATGGGCCTGTCATCTATCGTTGCTAAAAGCAACGTCAACTTGAATTTGGTTTCTTCATGCTTTCTCTGGGCGACGCCTGTAATTTCTTTTTCTATTTGTGGTATCCTCATGGGTTGATTACGAGAATTAATACAAAGTTATTATTCGAGGATATAAGGTTCATTTTACAAATACTGTAAAACCACTTTGAACGTATTTTCCTACTTCACACGCTACCCGCCCCAATATATACAAATGCTAAAATGTCTTTCTAAAGATTTGTCATAAATATATGATCTTGGAATTTATATATCAATTTTTTCAGACTAGACTCCCACAGATCTGCTCCTACAAATCTACATTATGGAATTTTAGATCAAAAACTTTTATCAATTACTCGTATACATCTGTTGTCTACTCCATGTTGTCGCTTCATACCAATTCGCCTATTATTAAAAACTCATAAAATGGGAAATTTACAAAGTTATCACGTCGGCTCCCAAACTCATACCTACAAAAAATATGTAATATCCATTTCAATGACTACATATCTGTTCAATATTTTTTCAGTATTATGTTGTCAATTTGTATCTTCTATTATGGGGAAACAAAGTCGTAAAAAGTTTATAAAACCCACAAATAGCAACCTACTTCTCAAAAAAATTGTGTCTGTTCCAACGAAGAGTGTAATTTGGAATTCAAAATTTTACCACATCAGGTGTCCAGAAATTGACCATATTGAAATTGTTGTTACTGCTACAGTTTCCATGTA